>NC_059365.1:24470000-24582500 GCF_019703515.2 Myxocyprinus asiaticus
GCTGTCCGGAATGGCTTTACTCAGCCAGGTTTCTGTGAAGCACAAGGCAGCAGAGGTTGAAAAGTCCTTGTTTGTGCAGGTGAGGAGTTGTAGTTCATCCGTTTTGTTAGGGAGAGAGCGGAGATTCGCAAGAATGCTCGACAGCATTGTTCGAAAGCCACACCGACGGAGCTTGACCTACGCGCCTGCTCGTCTCCCTCACCTGCGTCGCATAGCGTGTTTAAACAACACTGCCGCGCCTCCAACTTAAATGTCAAACAAAACATCTGAATATTCAAAATCCAGGAAAAGATTGACTGGTTTATGCTGTCGAATATTCAGCAGTTCATCTCTGGTAAAACTGACTGGAAAAAGATTACTAAACACAGGACAAACAAACAAAAACAACAAACCAATAGAAGCGCTCCACACTGAGGCGGCCATCCGCAGCGCCATCATGATGTAAAAGACAGTTCACCCAAAAATGAAAATTCTGTCATCATTTACTCACTCTCGTGTCTTTCCAAATCTGTTTGCCTTTTTTTTCTTCTTCTTCCAAGCTGTAGGCTGACAGCCTCAGTCACCATTCATTTAATTTATATGGGAATAAAAATAAATAAATAAAAAAAACAGGTGCAATGAAAGTGAATAACATTCTGCCTAACTTCTCCTTTAGTGTTCCACAGAGGAAAGAAAGTGTTAGGAGTTTGAAATGACCCAAGGGTGAGTAAATGATGACAGAATTTAAATTTTTAAGTAAATCATCCATCTATCATCAAATGACAGCCAGAGCATAACATTTCCCTTTAAAGGAGTTGCTGTATCCCCATCAAAGCTGCAGAAGTGAAGAATGGGCTACTATAACTCACTGGCCTGACATTACTTTGTTCTTGCTTTAGACAGAGGAGAAAAATCCCCTCTCAAAGGGTTGCCCTCCTAATGAGGACCACCCATGGTACTGCTATGAGTGATATCTACCGTTCTATTTGTGGGGAGGTTTCAGGGGTATGGACTTCCCCAATGCATTCATCAGCATTGAGGAAGTTCGTTGATATGAGATGCAAAAGTTAAACAAATACCACCATAGATCACGTAAATATCATTGCGTATTTGTATGCCAAGTGTGTTTATCTATTGCTTGTCTGCACAGTGTTTGTCATTATTCTGTGATTGTATGCTTTTAAAATGCATCACAGTGTAATGTGTTAAAATTAACAAAGGCAGATGTTAAAGGATAATTTGCAATGTCATCTGCTAAAAAAGCAGACATAATTTTGCATACGATTGAAATTTGATGTCATAAGCTGATTTGGCTGGCATCATTCATTTTTTTTTCTGTCTCTCTAAATATTTTGTGATAGTCACTAACCTTATTTTCCATCTCAAAGCCTTACTTTATCTCCATTTTAAAGAGCTGTTAGGAATGTTGTCATTTAGACATTGATGTGATGAACTGTAATTGTCTAAGGTTAAATGCCGAATGTAGAAATGCTCCTTCGGCTGCATTTTGCTATGTGGCTCTTAATCTGGCTTAGTGTTGCTGTTTCCCTCCTTGCTCAGGATTTTTCTCCATATTCGATGTAGGGTTGAACAGGAGGCCACTTAATTCCTCTGACATAAAGAGGGGGCTTTCATGTTCCTTTGCCCTCATGTGCTCCTTGGGTTCCTGATTATTCTGAGAGGGAGAAAATGAGGGCTCAAGTTGTCATCTGCATGAACGAACAGATCCCACCTTTATTTCTTTGGCACGGTGATATTTGCATGAAACTTTGGCCAATTATTCTCTCCGGCAGCACATAGTGCAGAATGTTACACGTGGCTGGAGAGAGTGTGTCAGATTTTGGAGCCCAGTTGGAGGCGAGCTTATTTACAGTGTTGTCATTGAAGGTTAGAGTTTGAAGGTGAGAACCAAGACTGTTAAATTTACTGATTTAAGTGTAAATAAAACTTCACAAGCTAAGGTTTCTGTGCTAATCCTTAAATGTAATTTAATCAAAACCATTATTTTGCAGCATTATTAACTAAAATATATGGACTCATGTGACTGATATGAGGGATATCTAAGCATATGTTCTTTAGGACTCCATGTATTCAAGAATGGAATGGGAAGTTTATTAGAAAGGATGAAAGATTATCGACAAATCAAAGCTTAAGGCATACTCGCCAACATACCACATATAAATATTCATACAATTTTCCAACATAATCACACAGGAAATCGATGTTAGTTCTGAATGATTTGTTACCCATATTCAGACCCGATATGTCGAATTCTGGACAAGCACTACCATGTGCCAAGAAGTAAGGAAAAGAAAGCTGTTTTGGTCTCAGGACTGTTATGGATAGGGATAGGAGTATATTAATGTAATTACTACTGAAATGTAGGCATTGTGCCTTTTACGTCACATCCATTCAAAGACGTTTGAGAGGCAGACTGATCTCACAGTTAATTCTGAAACAGTAGATTTTCTTGAGCCTAACTCGTCTGTGCATGCCGAAATTTGAAACACTGCCCCTAGTGGCCGAAGCAGGAAGTGTTTCTGAACATATGGCCACGTTAAATTTCCAGTGTCCATGTGAAATGCCCACAGAGGGGTGCCAAAAGTGAGTCTTAAAGTGAGTTGTTTTTAGCTGTGTAAGGGCCACTCCACTGGTCCGATGGCGTTATCCAGCTGAATGGCAAAGGTCTGCATGTGTTCGTCTTTTCTGGCACGCATGTGGTTTTAATGTCTTAAACTATTTGGTTTAGTTAAGACTAAATCTGACTCCATTAATAATTTTATTTGACTCCAATCATAATACGCCTCAAATTTAGACAAAGGTTCCAATTAGTTTCTGAACATCATTTTAGATAAAATAATAATTTGGGTTTTTTGATTACTCTGTAGGTCTTTATTCTCATTATTCATTCATTAGGGACCCAATGTCACATAGAGTCATATGCAGGCCGGATAATATGCAGTTCACTCTAAGTCAGCGGTTCCGGGGTTTACTAATATCATTAAGTCGGGCCACCTGCTGCTTGCTCATAACCAAATGATAGTTTTGCTTAGTCACGTACATACAACTTGCTAAGGTGACAGATAAGTCAGTGACTGACTGTACCGGAAGATGCGCCTACTGCTTCTTTCATTCACGGCCCACAATAATAACCTTATCCTGGTCCTATGCTCGTGGTAACATCAATCTCCACTTAATTTAATGAGTTCAGGAGAATTCTGAATAATCAAAATTAACAATTTATTTGCCAGGTAGGAATAAAGCTTTACATCATAGACTCAATCAATATAAATTCAATCAAAGCCAATTCACGAATTATCAGAATAAACAGAAAATAGATGACAAGTCAGAGAAACATACCTGGCAGTATAAACGACACACAGTAACTGTGTGGGAGATCTGACTTCTCCTAGAACCTTTTGCTAATTCTCCTTAAATACCCAGACCAGAATAAACATCAAAGACCAACTGGTAAACAATATGAATTTGGGGATGAAAAGGTTTTGAAGTCCTGGGGTCGCACCTTATCTGCAGACAGGAGATAATTTAGATGAAGACCAAGGAGGGTGGCACGTCCCGAGGAGTAGTCAGAATTTCTCTAAATTCTCAAAACTATGTTATTATATATTGTACAGCTTTGGGAATGAGACCATTTATGCACTGGTCACAATGAGACTTTTGAAATTATATGAAAAATGAATAGTCAGTCTCATTGTGTACATACAATCAGTTATTTGTTACATATAAGCATTAGGTGAGCTTTGAGGTGACACTGAGTTGAAAGGGGCAGGAGGGGGGAAGAAAGGAGAGGGGGAGAGAGAACAGATGTGGAAAGACAACAATGAAGCAATTCACACTCAATGGGTTGTGGTGTCTCAGGTAAAGATGCTAACTTTGTGAGAGGGTTCTTATGATGATTTTCTCTGAGTTTCTTTGTTTCCTCAGGAAGTGATTCTCACTGAGTCCAGACGACTTGGCACTGGCATACAGCTGTAAATGATTTAAAATAGTGAAGAGGAATGCATATTTTCTCTACCCCCAAACCCCAACCAAAAATCCTAACTGCAGTGGAGGAAAAATGTAATTTTAAAGGGAAAATGGAAAATCATGCGATTATGCGAACGTGACTACTTCCTGGTTTCAATGTGGGATGAGAATAATGTTGAGTCTGACAGTAATTACCTGGTACACTTTAGCTCAACATTAATGCAAACCCTGTCATATCACTAAAAGTTAAGGTAAATAGATGTGACAGATCAGGAGCGTTAAGGATTTGTGTTTTAGGCTTGATGTGGTAACAAATATGCTGCTGTCTTTGCCATCACTTTCTGGGCACATAGCTTCTTTCAAACCTGAATTACAGCATCATATTTAAAGAGGGAGTGGAGGTGTTGGAATTCAACATTTTGAAAAAACAAAAAAAAACAAAAAAACATTAAATTAATTACTCAGCAATTAGCATCCTCATTAAATGTGGTCTCTGTGTGTTGCATTGCAAATTTGAATTTTCATTATCTGGAAATGTAAAAAAACAAACAAAAAACAACTGACAGTTGTTCAGGGACAGATTAAACACCGGGCCAATTTGGGCCATTGCCCAGGAGCCTCTAAACCCAAAGGGTCCTGAGCTCTAAATCAATGATTTATTTATTTTGAGATATCTATTATAAATCCACGTAAATGTCAGACTTATGTGAAATACTATTTGTTCGGCCGAATGCATGCCTGACAACAGCAGCGTGAGCACAGACACTCGAGTGCGCGCTCAGGGAATCTGCGACTCACAGGTGCAGCGCGTTTATTTGAAGGACTGCAGCGCATAAAGAATGTTTAATGCCATGGATGTGTCAAACACAATCTCAGATTAGTAGGGAATAAAGTGCACAGTGAGCTATGAGCCTAAATAGCACAATACACAGATCTTCAAATGATAAAATCACATTAAAGTCGAACAAAATAAATCTATCACTGCCTGCAACATAGTAGGCCTATTCTTAATCAATGGAAAATGCATAATTCTGCCCGGGCAGGTTCACTTTCCATGAGGCAGCGAATGCTACAGTTTTATAAACCTCTTCGGAATGCTTTCATTTTAAATGATTTCACATTTAACTTGTGAAATTATTGTCTGGACGCAAGAGCAAAAGGGGGAAATAAACAGTGGCTCACCGTTTATCAAGCGCTGAATTTTTGACAGGTGAAAAACAATCTGGAATCATGTATAACAGTCACATTAAGTCCTCTTTCCAACCTGAACTTCATCAGAATGTCGATTTGTGACACAAATCAAGATCCGTGTATAATTATTGGAGTTCTTTTTAAGTTAACAGTGTCTAAAAAAAATGTGACGGTCCTGAACAACGAATTGTAAAACAGATATCTTGAGATATGTTTATAAATATTAAAGTTCTTTTAAACTTAACTCGCCCTATAGCCTACTTGAAAAAATAACCCGAACCTGGCCAAAAACTTGTAGGTTTGTCAGGTAAGGTCGAACTCAGATCAGGTAAAAGACCTTTCACATGCAGAATAACCAAATAGTGATTTTGGTATTTGAATATTGTGCACATTCCTATTAATTACGCATGATTTTGGAAAGGTTCATAATTAAAAAGTAGGCTACAAATAATTGGCCATAAGACATTGCTCCAAACCTTTCTTCCGTCAATATGAAAAATCCAACCAAACCTGCCAAGCGTCCTGTACCACATAAAGGTGAACGTAGTCATGTCATGGGGGGCCTCCATGGTGTACCGGCCCATGGGCCTCTCAGATCTTAATCCGTCCTTGCAGTTGTTACTGTATTTGTAGTGGTTAATCCATAATTGATATTCAAGTTCAAGTATGCATTAAACCTTAAAAGATAGCCTGACAAAAAAGTATGATTTCCAGCAAAGTGAATAAATCTGAAATGGTATCCATATTTCCCCTCACAAAAGACTAGTGCTTACATTTGAATATTCAGCAGAGTGTTATACCACCCTGACAAGCACTATGCACTTCTTTACAATAAGGAAAAGGGATGATTATTACACTGTATTCTAACTGATAACTGTCCAGTCCTCGCAAAGGCAGTTTGCAAGACATATGTATTGCCATACGGTTCATGCACAATTAGCATTTTCAATTAAATAGAGCCATTTGCTAATATGCTGAGAAGTGTTCCCTATCATTAATCATGTTTTGCCCAGTTTCCTAAAGGACGTGATTCTCCATTATTACAATATGAAAGATTTCTAATTGTGCTTCAGCAATTACCTCTAGCACTTTCTCCTGAGGCCCTAAATGACTGGCCTCTAATATTGACCCAAATGCATTTAATCAACTGGCTGAGGTTGCTTAGAAGGGTAATCACACTTGCAATTAAAAATGTATTACCATCCCTGACATTAGGTCTTTAAATGCTGAAAACAAGGAGTTGTTCACTAGTTTGATTAGCACAGAGGGCTGACTGAGTCTGCTTTGGCCGCCTGCCTGCCAGCTTCCACTGTTCACATTGTACTCCACTTCTGTTGAACATGCAAGTGTGGAAATCAGCAAATCAAACAATACATTATGCTCCACTCATTTGGCAGGCACTCTCACCCAGGGCAACTGGAAATGTTGGTAGGTGTGTAGTGCATTACAATGAGTGAGATTTGAATTGAAAAGGGTTGCCTAAGCATAGATTCGGCCTCTCTGCAAGAGATATAACTTTAAAATTATGCACAGCTAATTCTGTCATCCCTTTGGGAGAATTTGACTGAGAAAAGATGGGTGAGAGGGATAAAGAGGTTAATATTGATTGTAGCCAAGCATTTGACATGTTTTATTTACAGTGTGTGTTGAATTGCTGTTTGTGTTATGATGCTAAAACTAGAAATAGTTCACAGATGTATCACCCTGTATGAAACTATTGCAACATTTGGCAGTCATTCCACAAGTGTCTCACATGAAGTCGTGCCTGACCCATTGCATGGATTAATTGTATACTGAAGATATGAAATAACAGCACACATGCACGCTTAAGAATGTGACACCAATTACAGTGTTCGAGATTTTGAGACTAAGTGTCACTGACAATTAATCATTATAGAATTCATGAAAAATGCTACAATATAAATCATAATTTATTACAATTTAACATCCTGCACTAATATAATCTGTCTACCTGCTTAAGGGATGCTCAGTGCTTTGTAATCTTCCACTGTTCATGCATACGTGTGTGTTAAAAAAAAAAAAAAAAAAAAAAAAGTTATGCTTCCTCAACTCCCTGTTCACACAAAACACTGTTATGTGTGAAAGCAGTAATTGGTTAATTAATGTGTTCACTCTTTTTCACAAATTAGCTGTTAGCGTTATTTTTAACATTTTTAGACTCATGTCTGAATCTAAATTCAGACTAATCTAAAGGGGAGCAGTGAGACTAAAGAATGTCAGAGTTTGTTTTCATTGCAGGAAAGAAAGATGGCTGTGCCGAGTTCTCAACACTCCTGTGTTCATATGGTGTCTGTGCCATATCCGGCTAACACCCAGATCCCTTGCTCCCTCTGCACTCCCTAACTCTGATTGGCAGTTGAGTTCGTCGTGCCTCCGTGAAGCAGAAAATATGGGCCGCATTGTGCCAGGAGCAGACGGCCATCTCCTAATCAGTTGTGATAGTCTCGTAATTAATGGGATTTGTTAATTGGGTCTCTCATCCCCTAGGGTGTCAGCCGTGAATATTCATGGAAGGATCCCGTTAACCTCCTCCCGCAATCCGCCAACCTTCTCAACACTTCAAACATCATTCTATTATTTTTGACTGTTTTCTCCCACTGTTGTGCTGTTGTCCTCATCACACTGACAACAAGTCTATCAATGGACCTCTAATGTGAACTAGGCAGTCACCACCTTCTACATGTTTAGCATGCCACAATGCCAGTTAATTCCCACTATGCTTTTCACTGACAGGCAAACCTCAGCCAACTATTTCTATTTACGCCTGGATGTCGATGCATCATAATTGCATTCCGGGTTTTAAATGTGCCCATGAGGTTCCAATCAGGTTACATCTGTCCTTTAATGCACAATGGCAGGGCCAAAAATGCAATGCTCACATCTGGAGAAGGCCTTAAACAGTCCATTAAAATTGGGCCAGAGAAAACTGTTAATGTTTACTTGTTTTTGTTCCTCACAGTTTGTTATTCTTTTGATCAAATTTTAATTAGTCTGATTCTATCACATAATGGTTGGTTGATATTAAATCCTTTTGGAATTTTGACATGTCCAGCATTGACATTCTATACTACATCTATAACCATTTTAAATAGCATTTCACCAATTATTTTATAACTGTTATGCATGCAGAAAATAATAATAACACTGCAAACATAGGAATTATAATAACATTGCATGCCAATTTAAAAAAAAAAAAAAAATAAATAAAATCTAGTGAAGGCAACAGCATGATTACACAGGAAATCTACATTAAAAGTTAATGTACCCAGAAGATTAATTTACCCGTTCACATAAACACTGGTGAGACAGATTCTGAGGTTGCAATTTTGCTCTTAAATTATATTTTTACTCCACTGGCAATTAGATATATGTTTGAGGTTTGTATTAGGGCCCATGGTTAATAAAATATGCATTCCTATTACTGTTATAGTATATCTACAACTAAAAATGCAACTCGATTTGGCGTCACTCTGTGGACATTTCTTCCAGAAACTGCAGCTCACATGTGCCCAGACGTTCAACAAAACTTCCAGCTTTGGCCACTGGTGGCAGTGATATCTGAGGCTAAAAAAGTGATTAGAAAATTTTGAAAAACTTAAAAATGGTGACCACCCGCAAGACAGTTTCTCTTATACATTGATATAAATTTTAACCTAAAATCTTAATGTTGACATAAAATATATAGTATATACATCTCAATGGACAAGTTATACATTAACAACCTAAATAATTAGGCATTGTTCTCATTCTTAAAGCAGAGGTGAAAAGTAGTAGTACAAAGGAGTAAACCATTAACTGTCCTCATCCTTTAAATGTAAGCATATATATAAAAAAAATAAAAAAATAAAAAACGGGATGATTTTGCTGAGGTAGACCAAAACCTCCTCATTTGAACTATTCCATGCTAAACTTACTGAGAATGTCAGAGCATTGGAACAGATGTAGAGAATGCCACTCCAGAGACAGGTAATCAGTCACTCACGTCAGTAGGGGCGGGACACAGGGTTGCCTTTACATCTCATTGCTCAAGGGTCCTGTCCATTATGACACAGACTGGCTCAGTGTCAAGAATCAGAGATGCAGTCCCTGCCCTCTGGGGACTTCAAGGACAGAGGAGAGGTGGCCTTGAGCACAGAGGCCAGTATTAGACCAGGGACAACCAGGAGTAACCTGGTGGAGAAGGTCACCACAGGACTAGGACAGCCAGAGGTAACCCAGCAAATTCTTTTAGAGCAGAATAGTGAAGGGTAAACTAATGTTAGGAGCCATATTTAGCATAGGTTAGTGTAGGACATGGTGCATAATACAAATCATTGTTAGAAGTGATTTTAGAATAGAATGGGGAGGATTGTGTAGTCTAGGGCAGCACAATTAAGGGCAACTGAATGAATCTGTAAACTAAACCAACCATACTTGGAGATACACTATAGAAATACATTTTGTTCTTTGAAAGTTTTCTTTTTAAGATATTAACATTTTATTGATTAAAAAAAAAAAAGAAAAAAAAAAGAAAACAGTATTGAAGGAACACAACATCACACACACATAATCAAGTTATATCAGATTATATATCCCTCCCTCTGAACATCCAACTCTAACTAAATCACACAAATTTGCTGGGAATAAAATACACAAATTCTTAATGCCCTGTTTAGGCCACTGGAAGGTGCCCAGCTGAAAAGCTGTTGCTTGAAAAGGCAGTATGCTGTCAGAGCCAAAGCTTTGGATTTAGACCAAATAACTCTGTATCCTGAGAACTTTGAAAAGGAATTAATAATTCTGTGTAGGCAAGGCATAGATCTAGTGGGGTCGGAGATGAATAATAAAATATAATCTGCGTAAAGCAAAAGCTTATGTGCCACATCTCCCGACATCACCCCTGGAAAATCATCCTCCTTTCTTATCACGGCTGCTAATGGTTCCAGGGCAAGACAGAACAATAATGGAGAAAGAGGACAACCCTGCCAGGTGCCCCTATCCTAAGTAAAATAATCTGAAATTAATCCATTTGTTTGTACCGCCACTACCGGGTGTCTATAAAGTAGCTTAATCCATCCAATAAAAGTATTCCCGTACCTGTATATTTCCAAAATATGAAAAAAATAATAATAATAATAATCCCATTCTACCATATCAAACGCCTTTTCGGCATCAAGTGAGATGGCAGTGACTGGAGTCTGATCATTCGCCACTGACCATATCATATTGATGAAATGCCTAATGCTATCAGAAGAGTTGTGGCACCGAATAAACCCAACCTAATCTATATGTATAAGAGATGTCATAACTTTACTTAATTGGTTAGCCAAAATTTTTGACAATAATTTTACATCTAGCTGGATCAGGGAAATTGGACAGTAACTCTTACACTCGCTTGGATCTTTGTCCTTTTTAAGAATCAGACTGATCCGGGCTTGCGTCATGGTTGGGGGAAGCTTTCCATTCTTTAATCATTCTGTATAAACTTCTATCAAAAGTGGAGCCAATTCTGCAGTATAAGATCTAAAAAACTCAGTGGCATAGCCATCTGGCCCCGGAGCCTTGCCTGTAGGCAAGACCTTAATTACCTCGCCAAGCTCCTCCAAGGTTATCTCAGAATCAAGAGAATTTTTTTGCTCATTCGTCAGTCTAGGGAGTTCTAATGGTTTTACAAAGTTTCTAATATCTTCATCAGTAGACAAAGACGTGGAACTATAGAGATCAAAATATAATTCTTTAAAAGCTTTATTAATATCAATGGCCGCGAAAAAAAATTCACCACCAGCAGATTTCACTGAGGGAATGGTAGAAAAAGACTCTCTCTCTGCTTTATATATATATAGCCAAAAGTCTTGCCCTGAATAGCTAAAATTCCACCTTCCATGACAAAATAGTATTATATCTATATTTCAATCTGGTCAATTCTCTGAGGCCATCAGACATTAGGACGACAAATTTTTCAGCTTCCTGCGGGGAAAGATGCATTTCTTGAAGAAACACTATATCATATTTCTTACATTTAAGAAAATAAATAACCTTCCTTCTTTTTATGGGGTGCCCCAACCCATTCACATTCCACATGGAGAGAAACAGTTCACTCATACTAACATTTGACATTTTGACATATTAGAAAAAATAGATTGTGTGTCAAAAACAAAATTATAAAGACCACATTCCAACATTAGTGCAACAATCAAACCCTGAACCTCCCCAAAACCAAACAAACAGAAAAAAGAAAAACGTGCTGTGGCAGCGGGGGCATGGTCAAGCATCTCTCCGGAGAGAGAGAAAGCGGTAAAGGCACTTACACCTGAGCTAATTATGTCTAACACCTGTCTCTAATTTCAGTGAGCACGGGGAGAGCGGCATAAAAAGAGCTACACCGCAAGTAGACGAGAGAGAGAGAAACAAGTGTGCAGCATTATCAAACTGTTTCCATTTCATGTTGAAGCTATTGAGAGTTTGTGAAGAAGTTTGTTTATTTTTGAGAGTGAATTATTGAACGGAGTGAAAACCCTGAAAGAGTGTATCTGCTGCAGTGAGGAGAATAAAATGCCTACCTCTTTTCATTGAGAAGTGTTACACGTGCACATTAACCCTGCGCACAACAGCACCAACTGGCGTCCATCCTTCTAAACTCAAACAGTCCATGTACGCCAGTGAGAGCCCCCGCGACAACTTTGCCATCAGATTGCTCAAGTCCCGTGTTTCTATAAAAATTTTGTGAGACAGAATTACACCAAAAGATAATCTATAAAACAAACTCCAGCCAATAGGCGGGATAAACACAAAGAACATGTAGATTCATCTACATAACTGTCCCGAAGGTGTGTTCCTTCACAAAACAAGCTTCAGCCAGTTTCTTTGGGCAGTCAAACGAATGTTCAGTGAGCCAGCCCATTCGAATGTTACTTGAGTACAGCAAGTGACCTAATCATTCCAATGTCCTGCAATAAATACCCCACAAAACAAACTCCAACCAATAGGAGGCATGACCACAACGAGCGTGCAGATTCATCCACAACACTGTCCCGGAGGAGTGTTATTCCTTTATTATTAGGCAGAAACAGCACAAAAAGAAACAAAAAAGGCACCCAGTTTCCTCGGATGGTCAAGTGAATTTTCAGTGAGTCAGGCCTGCTCGGCTGCAACGTGAGCATCACACAATGACTTACTCAATCAGTCCATTGACTTTATGAAGGACAATGCTTGTTGGGGACATGTAAATACTTTGGGGCCATCCTTAGCATCTATTTTCAATTTGGCCGGAAACATCAGTGCAGAAGCGAACTTCCATTGATGTAAGAGTTTCTTGCATTCCTTGAATTGATCATGTTTCTCTCTTGTCGAATTCGCAAAGTCTGGGAACAAGAAAATGTTGTGGTTCTTCCAAGAAAGCCTTCCTTTACTCCTCGCCACGAGATCTTTATCGGATGATCTCAGAAATTTGGCCAGAATTGATCGGGCCTGTCTCCCTCAGCGGATCGCCCAGCCGGAACCCTGTGAGCTCGCTCGATTTCTAGCCTATGGCCTGTTTTGTGGAGCAGACTCGGAAGGAGCCCGTCCAGAAATTCCACCATATTCTGACCCTCTGCTCAGGAATAAAAATAAGCTTGAACGTCTCCAGAGTCTAAGGATTTTGAATTCTTTGACCTGTTGTCTTCCTAGAATATTGATGGATCAGGGTGTGTCAGATCTCACCGGTTTATGTCATTAAAAGTATTAAAACTAGCAAAGTGCGCAGAGTTCGCCATTCACACGTCCGAACCTCACATGGCGTCACGTGACTCCCCTTTGAAAGTTTTCTTGGAAGCACTGTAGCTTATTTTAATGTGCTGATTTCTGTAAAAACCTCTTTCATTAATGAGAAATAATGTACCAAATATATACTACTGATTTTGTATATTTTCAGTTATCTGTAAAGCATGACATAATTTGTTTGCTAAGTTCTTAAGACTCAAAGCTGAGAACAACCATATGTACTCTATTTGAAGATGGACGCATTTCTCGGCCAGTTAAATAGTACTTTAGGTATGTATGCAAGTAGAATTAACACATTCCGGACAAACTTCATCCTGGGATGTGGGTATTGACTCATGACCCAAATATATGGCAGTAACATACAACAACTGTGAAAATAATCTACTCTTTAAGAACAAGGAACAACTTTCTTGGTATATACACTCTCTGAGCACTTTATTAGGAAGATTTGTACACCTACTTATTCATGCAACTTTCCAATCAGCCAATTGTGTGGCAGCAGTGAAATGCATAAAATCATGCATATATGGGTCAGGAGCTTCAGTTAATGTTCACATCAACCATTACAATGGGGGAAAAAATGTGATCTCAGTCATTTTGACCGTGGCATTGTTGGTGCCAGACAGGCTGGTTTGAGTATTTCTGTAGCTGCTGATCTCCTAGGATTTTCACGCACAACAGTCTCTAGAGTTTGCTCAGAATGGTGCCAAAACTAAAAGTTCTGTGGATGGATATGCCTTGTTGATGAGAGAGGTTAACGGAGAATGGCCAGACTAGTTGGAGCTGACAGAAAGGCCACAGCAGAGGTGGGTAGAGTAGCCAAAAACTGTACTCAAGTAAAAGTACAATTACTTTAAAAAATAATTACTCAAATAGAAGTAAAAATGCTAAAATAAATAATTACTTGAGTAAGAGTAATAATTTCACAAATGATATAATGGATGTTAACTCCCTACATTCCATTACATTATACACATTTAACATGTATTATAGAATTATTATTATTAATGGAAATTCTGTCATCATTCAACATCATGTTGTTCCAAACCCACATGACTTTCTTTCTTCCATGCAAAACAATAAGGAGATTTTAGACAGAATGTTAGCCTTGGTCACCATTTACTTCCTGTCTTCTGTAGAACACAAATTAAGATTTTTAGAAGAATATTTCAGCTTTGTAGATCAGTACAGTGCAAGTGAATGGGTGCCAACATTTTTATGCTCCAGAAAGCAAATGCAGGCACCATAAAAGTAATCCATTCGACTCCAGTGGTATAATCCATATCTTTAGAATTTATATGATAGGTGTGGGTGAGAAACAGATCAATATTTGTCATTTTATGCTAGAAGTTCTTGTCCCAGCCCAGCAGGGGGTGATATACAGAGAAGAATGTTGATCACCTAAAACACAAGAAGAACAATGTGATTTGTTTCTCATCCACATCTATCACATCACTTCTGAAGATACTGATTTAACCACTGAAGTTTTATGGATTACTTTTATGCTGACTTATGTGATTTTATTTTAGCTTTAAAATGTTGGCACCCATTCACTTGCATTGTATGGACCAAAAGAGCTGAGAAATTCTTCTGAAAATCTTTATTTGTGTTCTGCAGAAGAAAGAATGTCATATACATCTGGGATGGCATAAGGGTGAGTAAATGATAAGAGAATTTCATTTTTGGGTGAACAATCCCTTTAAGAGCTCTTGTCAGATCTGGATGAATTTGTCAGTAAGAAGAGTGATTTGGAAACCTTTCTAGTAATTACTGTATTACAGTGAAAACATGAACAATGTCCCACAGGGAAATATAAACCAAAGCAAGATCGTGTTTTATTAATGCCTACTTTCGCTATTTCATAGCTTTTAGTTGTTGGTTCAGTGAAGTTACAGTTTTCAATGGCAAAATAATTTAGATAATTTGTTCTGTACACAGTACCGCCGCTCTCTAAACGCAGTGTACGCAGTAGTGATGGGAAGATTGGATAATTTTACTGACTTGGATCTTTGAGTCTCGTTCAGCAAAATTAACGAATCTTTATTCAAGTTATTTCGTTCATTTGAGCAGAATTAAATTAAAATGTTATGTTTTCAATAGCCAAATCACCCCCAACATGTCTACTTAAGCAAACTTTGATTATAGTCCCAATAAGGAAAAAATTATAATGAGGCCAAGGACAAATTATGAGAAACAGAAAGATTAGTTCACCTCTTGAATCTTCTTGTTCGAGTCATTCATTCTTTTGTCATGTGACAGCCGTATACGCTATGCACACACTATGCACACGGCTGTCACGTGACAAAAGAACGAACGACTTGGACCAGATGACTCAGGAGGTGAACTACAATCATTTCTGTTTCCTGTGTGAGCAATGCATAGTGTATTTGGCTGTCACGTGACAAAAGAACGAACGACGTTCAAAATGAATTAATCGTTCATGAACGACCCATCACTAGTACGCAGCCTGCATAGGACACCACGCGCAGATATGCTGTCTGTTCATGCTACAGTTGTCAATAACGCGATCAACAGAGCAAAAGGCATTTACACTTAACGTGGATATTTAAATGTATTTATACAGTTAATCAGTCCAAAGTAGCTGTGATAGTTGTCAGTATACCTGCGAGCGCGGGATAAATGCGTAAATACTGCTTATGACATGCGGGACAAAGCGCATTTTGCTGCAGATTTAAAAATGTACACTTAAAAACTGATATCACAAGAGCCCATATTTAAAGCATCACCCTGAAAATGACCATCACCATGTCACAGAAAAGCCAGTGTTACCATTAGAGCCAAAACTTACCTCAGCGTGCTGCCTTAAGCTGGAGCTGCAATTTTAATCTTGAAATATTTGTTTGTCTTGGTGTTAAATGAAGGCATTGCATGACAAAACTATTCTTTTTTTTACTGTGCAGAGGGAAGAAAGTGTTTCACTTAGTTAGAAGAGTATGATGCTGCAGCAGTGATGGACTCGTCTTGAGTGACAGTCTGTGTCAGCGTGCGCTGCTGAACTTCCGCTGTCGTAAAAATCCCATTCAATAATCTCTCACAAATTACAAATTAATTGAAATGAAACCCAGTAATGTAATGACAGGAACATCACCCATTGTAACAAAGTAATACAATTTCATTAGAAATTGAGAGTAAAAAGTACCCACTTTTAAACCTACTCTAAAAGTAATTTTCCCCCAAAAAAAGTTACTCAAATAAATGTAACGGAGTAAATGTAGCATGTTACTACCCATCTCTGGGCTACAGTAACTCAGATAACCCCTATGTACAATTGTAGTGAGCAGAATGGCATCTGAATAGCATCAGAATGCACACCACATTGAACCTTGAGGCGGATGGGCCACAACAGCAGAAGACCATGTCGAGCACATTATTAGGACCATAGTGTTCCTAATAAAGTACTCAGTGAGTGTATATATCACTTACAGTTGACAAGAGCTGTCCAACTCGCTGTTCTCCACCATTCTTTTAAATCCATGATGAGACGTTGTGATTTGGACAATAATCACCTGTATTCTGGATAAAAGTGGGGTACTTTTCTTTTCTTAAATGACCTTAAAACAGTAGATGGATGGGTCAGTGGGTAAACAATATGGTACTTCAATCAAGTTCCATTTGCATTATGTTTTTTTTTTTTTATTTATTTATTTTTATTTTTTTATCATCTTAAAGTTAAATAATGCTATATTAAAAGGAAATGTAACTGCAGTGACAAGGAAGATATGCACTTTATACATTGCAGAAGAGAAGAATATTCAAACATGACTTCACTAAACAGAGTGTTAATTTATCAGTAGATAATTTGTCAAAAGGGTGTTAAGTTGAACATATACTGTATATGCACTTCTGGTGAGGACTTTTTAGGATTTAGTCTCTTAGCTGAACCTTAAATGAGTGCTAGTTAAAATGTTAATTTTGACCTGTATTTCACGTTATATAGCTGATTTATAGAGAAATATATATATTCCACATACAATCAGATATTTAACAATTTAAAAAGCTGCTGTTTAAATAAGGATAATCAGTGACACCATCCAAATATAAGAAAAAAAGTTTAATATATTAGTTTACAGCATTAGGGTGCAAACAAATATTTTCTGCAACAATAACAATACTACTGTATATGAAATACACAGTTTGTGTCCATGTGCCTGCCTTTACCTTGGTCCTTTGGGTTTCTCAAGAACTGAATTAGTTTAAAAGAGATCTGTCTACAAAAGCCTATTTGACTAAAAATCCCCTATCCATCTACAACTTTACGGACATCATTCCTGATCTAGATCAGGTGACATAGGGGACTGCATATGAAAATGGGGGTACCTTGTTACAGCATGTTTTTTTTTTCTGTTATTATTTATGTGTAGGAGAGCAGAGATGCACCTTTGTTTTGAAAACAGCCATGGGAATTCATCCTCTGACTGGAAGAAGTGAATTATTCAGAAAACCAGGCAAATAATAAAATTGAGTTCTGCAGAGTTCAGTGCAGTTTGAGAGTAAAAATCAAATATTTAAAACCAGTACTTTTTGAAAATGTTCCTGTTACATTCATGTTTACTTTGCCTTGTTTCAAGTATGCATACATCATAAATGGGAAGGAAACTGCATGACACACATTTAATTAGGGAAGATAGCATTCAGCTCCATGATTTATAAAGGAACAGAAACCACATTCTATTTTAAACAAGTCTTCCCAACAAACTCAAATAACAAACTTTCCAAGCAGATGCATTGGTATTCAGTTAGGACTAAGTGCCAAATTCAACAGCAAGACTGCTAATGAAGTTTGGCTATATGGGATGACTCAAACTGGCACCTTTGAAGGTTTGATTGCCTGCTGGACAGAAACTGGTAGCGGTGGACACTGCATGTGTGGTACTGGTGCCCAGATCTTTTTGCAGTGTGGATGGATCACCATACACATTAGCATATGGAAAAGAGGGATTTAGAAACACCACTGGCAGAAAAAAAAAAAAAAAAAACCTGTTGGACAACTACTTCAGTACAGACATGTGGCCAAATACACCACATGTCTGTCTCTCCAGAGAAAGCTCATCAGAGTGTGTGTGCGGTCTGTCAGATTTTTGTTTTGTTTTTGTATATTCTATTGTTTTCAAAGTCCTGTCCTTGATTATTCAGTGAAAGGTTTGACAGATGTGCAGTTATGCTGAATGTGTTTTAAAATGCTAAATCAACAGTTAAGAATGATCTTGCACCATTTGAATGATTCTGAGTAAAAATAAAATAAAAAATAAAAAAGTGAGTGAATATTTCATTATATTATAGTAAATTAGTCACATGACATTTACTGCTTAGGTGATTGGCACAGAAACCTTGCTGTAGAACTGAATGCTTGAATAAAGATCAAATTGCTTTCTTTTGGGGAGTCATGCACCAGCCGATTAACTGCCATTGAGATGAATGGGACTGATAACGGTTAGCTTTCTCCAGGTATTATAAGCCCTCCTTGGTGGAAACTAGGACTGTACCACTGCTCCCCTCATGTGCAGTACTGTGCCCCCATGATAACCATGTCTCCTGGTGTGTCTTGCCAGAACATTTGCTCCAGGACTGAGCTAATTAAGGCCAGCCTATTACAGGCCAGACCCATAAGATCAATACATCTCTGGAGCTGGTGTGACAGTCTCTCTCTCTCTCTCTCTCTCTCTCTCTCTCTCTCTCTTCTTTACCTTGCTATTGAATTTCCACTTTAAATCATAAAGCTTAACTCACACACATACACCTGCAGCCACTGTCAACATATGCACCGAGCAGCCACAGGAACACAGGAACTTCCAATTAAATTCCCCTCTAGCTTGGAAAAGGTAGAATGTGGAAGCAATATGACAGCTCTGGCCTCTACCCTTCTCGTTATTTGAACAGATTTCACTAAAATGGCTTGTTAAGGAAGACCTTTTAAAGGTCCCTATTTTTTGAAGTATTTTTTCCCCTAGCCATTGTAGACTTCAACAGTTTGTTAAATTCAATGTCTGACAAACATTGTTGTATTTTATAATGGCTTACTGACTTCAAATTTATTGTAAAAACGAATGAGAATAACAACTTGGTACTTCATAATTGGTTCAGGGCCACAGAGGTGATGTTTGATCATAGCACAACTATGATCTAAATGACTATCCAATAGTGTTGAGTTTCAGTCCACCATAGTCGAGTCAGGGTTAAATCCGAGTCTTTAAACAATCGAATCCAAGTCCAAAAGGGGCCAAGTCGGACTCAAGACCGTGTCCATAACAGGCCGAGTCCGATTCAAGTCAGAGTCCGAATGAATCTTTTCATGAATCTGGATTAAAATTGTAACCGTAAACTCAACATCAATATTTTAAGCTTATTTTTCTTATACTAAGAAAAACTATTTGTCAATATAAATGCAAAAAACAAATGATTAGTATCCTGCTGAACAAATTTCAAAGTGGTTTCAGAATGAAAGCATATGCTTTAGGTGTATGAAGACAAAACTGTCCTTCAACACACTTCTTATTTTATTCTGTTGACATTTCAATTATTTGTTGCTTTCCTCTCCACTGAAACATACACCAAAGAAAGTGAAAGCTGCATTAGTCATTACATGAGTTATTATTATTATTTCGAATTTTTATTTAGTTTTTATTTCTATTTCATTTTCAATTTGTCCATTCAATTTAATTTAGTTTTATCTAAAAATATGGGTGAAATACATGCAATGTAATTAATTAAATATATTTAATGTGTTTAATACATTTAATAAATGGCAATATTAAAACATTTAATAATGCACATAAAATTAAATACAACAACATAAAATAAAAACAGAAGAGATCAGATACCATTAAAAAAAATATTTATACACTATAGTACTACACTTCACACTTTTCAGACCTCCTGCTGTGTCTAGGTGTAGCCTATTTCCCTAAAGTCAAGATACAATTTTTGACAAACTCACCTTGGGCTGACGTTTCATTCTTTTCACATTATATTTAGTATGGATATTAGGTGAATAGAAATGTGACAAGAAGGAGGGTGGGGCTGGGCCGTGAGGACACATGCCCAGCCCTGATCGGGCTAATCAGTCGGGAGGGGGATAAAGACGAGCCGTAGGCACCAGTTCGGGAAAGAGAGAGACACACGCAGCCGCGCTGTGTGTGTGTTTATTTTTTATGTTGTTTTAAGTTGAGTTTGTCATTAAAAGTTTTGTTGACTGCTCAGCGACTTCCGGCCTTCTCCTTGCCCATCCCCTACTCCATTACAAGAGACTTTGCCCCTCACTTGTGTACTTCACTGTATTTTCTGACTTTTTTGCTATTGAAATGCAAGTGCCAGCTTTACAGGTAACACACAGAGGTTGCGCTACAAATATATGATGGACTGTGTTGTACAATTTCCATCATGGTCTATTTCATCCGTCAAATTAGTTTAAATGTCCCTGATATGTATCATATTTGAATTTGTCTCAATATAGTCAACATTAGAAATGACTTTGCGTAGTAAGTCTAATAAAACGTGTTCTATTTCATTTTCAGAGTTGGAGGATGTACTTTTTAAAGTGTACGTACATTATTGATATTTCTGACTGAGAGCGGCAGAGAACGTCTGGCGATCTCTTTCCCACACACACATACAGCATGTACGCGTGGGCGAGAGAGCTAAAAAAGTACTTTGAAAGAGTGCGCGCTGCTGCTCTCAGCCAGAATAATCTGGTTGAGGACATATACGTGTGAAAACTGATGTGCAGTATCAAATACACAGTACAGATAGTACTAACTGTAGAGAGCACATCAATATGAAGACAAAGCCAAATCCCAGACATTTAGAGGCAGTTTTGAAATCCCAGCCGGACGCTTTTCTCAGGTCTGAAAAAGAGGACATGTCTGGGGAAAAAAGGACGTATGGTCACCCTATGTTACATTATTTTTTGTTTGAAACATTGTTTGCAGTCAATTTAAGTTCCATATTCTGACGCATTTCAAAGTTAAACTGGATATTTAACGAAAAAAAAATAAAAAATGCAGGGTGGGACTTGAATTTATCCATCATGAATAGATTGGATCTTGAAAAGTTGGCATTACCAGAATAAAGCAAGGTGGTTGAAGAAGATGGGTTGAAGAGTAAGGTTGCTAGGGCATTATTACATAGTTGAAAGATGGTTGCATTCTTGGCCCATGTCAAAAGAGACCATCCAACCAAGTCACTATGATATCCTGATCCCTAGATTTGTGTGGGGACCTTTTCAATGGTAATGTATGGAATAGTTTTGCATTTTTTTTTTTTTTTTTGTTTGTTTGTTTTGTTTTTTTTTGGTCCACCAGACAGATGATTATATTCTGAAATAAAAATGCTTTACTATACATATACTATCAAAGAATTATACCACCATTAATATAGAGGTTTCTCTTTCCAGATGAAGTGACATTGTATTTGTGAAAAAAAAGAAAATAAAAAAGCCTATGGCAGTGCTCATGTCAAAAGAGAGGTGCTTTGTATCTATTTTTGACACGAACAAAAGGTTTGTTTGAAATTTTCTCTCAAAACAGAAGGGTTAAAGGGATAGTTCACCCCAAAATGAAAGTTTTCTCATCAAGTTCTCACCCTCATTCCATCCCAGATGTGTGATTTTCTTTCTTCTGAAGAACACAAACAAAGGTTTTTAGAAGAATATCTCAGCTCTATTGGTTCCTACCATGAGAATGGTGACCAGACATTTGAAGCTCCAAAAATCACATACAGACCACATAAAAGTAATACATGTGACTCCAGTGATTAAATCCATAGTTTCAGAAGCGATATCGTAGGTGTAGATGAGAAACAGATCAATATGTAAGCCCTTTTTTACCATAAATCTGCACTTTCACTTTCACATTCAAAATGTAAAAGAATGTGAAATTGAAAGTGGAGATTTATAATAAAAACGTTTTAAGCATTACAAGGACCAGCAGAGCTGAAATATTCTTATAAAAATCTTTGTTTGTGTTCAGCAGAAAAAAGAAAGTCATACACATCAGGGATGGCAAGAGGGTGAGTAAATAATGATAGAAAATTCATTTTTGGGTAAACTATCCCTTTAAAGAAATAAATAAGTGTGACATCTTAAGTGTAATCGCATTAGTGTAGGTTAAATCCTACTGATTAACATTTACTCTGTTTAAAAATGTGAAAAGACATGAGGAGCTGTAACACTGTACTCTACTTGCAGTTCATCCTTTTCAACATGCTACAAAACACAAGTGTCACCCACAACACTGGCAATACTTCCTCCCTGTGATACAAGATACATTCCAAAAGCACCTTAAGTCTCAACAGTAAAGACCTGGACTCTTCCCGTAGACACCCTTGCCAACTGATGGCAGGAACAAAAAGATGTGTTTAGCTGTGATGTGGCAACACGAGTGGCTTGACACAGTGCCGCCTGTGTCAGATGCAACCTCTCTGTGGCTGGGTTGCCAGCTCCTACGTATATGAGTGTGCATGACAGCAAGCAGCAGTATGACACGTTCTTCCGTTGGTTTGGAATTGGCAGGAATAATTCCCACACTGACCTGCCTGTCGTGCACCGACGCCAGCCGGTCCCTGCATGTTTTATTTATGAGTGTCTTATGAATAGATATCCTCTGCGCTCTGTGACACTCGTAAATTGGCCAGGGGTGCCTGAGAAAGCCTCCCCACGCAGAGTCAGCTCCATAGCTCCAGACAGGGAATCTGAGGCTGATGGGAGGAATTTGATAGGACAGCCCTTAGATTCTGCATTTGTCCAAAAAAAAAAAAAAAGATGGATCTGAAGATCTTGAATATGGACGGTGCAAGTACATTGTAGAAATATTAACCCACTAAAATTGAAAATGTAAGTTTGAATATTAATTATTGCCTTACTGTCATTGAATAATTGTCCTTTTTGACCACTTTGAATTAATTTACTGATGAATCAAATAGAGTACAAACTCTGAAAACTGAGAAAATATTCTTAAGTCACATGTTTTACATAGTAAAAGCACATACATAAAAGCTTCTTCAATATCATGGCTATCATAAAAATGTGTGTGTGTGTGTGTGTGTGTGTGTGTGTGTGTGTGTGTGTGTGTGTGTGTGTGTGTGCGTGCGTGCGTGCATGTGTCTTTTCTCTCTTGATGTTTTACTTCCTGTTTACCTCTGAATTTTTCACAGACCAGATTTCCATCCCACTGAAGACCAGTTGTTTGTTCAGTCATGCTTATGAATCATTCATGGTCTTGTCAATAAATTATACAAGTAAATGCTTCATTTTAACACTAAATGCGAACCAACATTGTTCTTTTCCATCCAATCTCATGTTGAGCCTTTGGTTTATTTACTGTATAGTAAGACTGGTTGTGTTTCATTTCTTTTTTTTAAATTTGCATTCAATACATTTTTAGCTGGCTCTTATTCATACAAATATAATAGTATCAGTGGTTCTGGACTTTATACTGACACCAATAGTCCAGGATGCACAACTCTCAGATAGAAGTGTTTCTGTTATGTGGGAGTTTTTGAGGTTACCATTATGGTAAAGAGTGGAGCTTGAGCTAACAATGAGGACAGGTAAATATGAAATTGATTGTTTGCTTCGTTGAGCATATGCTGTGTTAACCATAGCATAGTTCCTAAACATTCTGTAGTGTTTCCAACCAGCATGCATTTAGCATGCTAACATTTACTTTTATTGGTTTGTACATAAATAAATAAAATATATTTATTTGAGTTACATTTACACATCTAATTTAATTTGGTTTACCCAATTAAATTATGTTCTTTCTACATAAGTGTTTGTGTTGAGATTACATAGTAATTTTAAGTTAAGAAAACTCATTTTAAACATGTGGAACCACTGTCCATGATTGAATCAAGTTTAGCCAAAGAGCTTGAATTTTTATTTGTTTAAAGTGTGCTGTGAAATTAAAGCTGAAATACAAATTTCTTGATTAAAATGTTTCAATAGATTAGTTTTAGAGTACATCTAATCTTATCTAATGCTAACGCAATTTTGCTTCAGTGTAATGTCTTGAAAAGGTGACTTTTTGGGCCAAAGTAGTTGTCATGAGCAATTTTAGGATGCAAACACATGGTCAAGTGTATGTGTTTTAGGGATGTGCAAAACTACCAATTTTCATGATCGACTAGTCAGTTGGTTGTTTGAATGACTAGTCGGTGTTACCACTAAAAATATTAATGTTAGTAGTCGACCCCACTAATTGACTAGTCAGTTGTTGGATGACTATTCGATTAGACAACCAACGTAGAACATCCCATCATGTGTTTTTATGCTTAAAATTTGACTTTTGTTTTTCAGGTAGGACAGGTGTGGCACTTAAAATTTTCTTGGCTTTTTCGCATAGTCGCTGAAAAAATGCAATCAATATTTGGTAAAACTACAACTTTATTCCACCACCAATAATGTGGCCTTACCCAGTGAAAGGTATCAGACACATTATACTGATAATTATGAAATTAAGGAAAGCTTGAAAATAAAGCAACTGTTTGCATCTTCAGAAAAGCCTTTTCATGGTCAGCTTTGCTTTCTTTTACTTTTTTCTTCTATGTAGATGCTTCTCATTCCTCATAAAAGACAACATTTGTCCTTTTGCCAATACAAGAATGTTCACAACAGAAGTTGAACAGCCTACATGAGCAACTTATGTGGCAGTTGAGTATGGCAAGTACCTGTTTGGATGGCAAAGTCAATTCTTTTACTAGACTCAAACAGAATGTATGCCCTCTGTAGTCCCAAAAGACTGGAAATTCAGCCAGAGACTTTTAAACATGCCTCCTTAAAGAACAAATCCTCCTCAGTCAAACAAAGGAAAAATTTGGCATTTTGGTAAATCGTTAGCGGATCCCTCGTGGGCAAGGACAGCAAAGTACAAGGTGCATGCTGGGAAACGTGATCTTGTGCTGCTCATCACCAGTAACAGATTGTAAAGTGTCAGCCACCTGGTGAGCTCAGTCAGGGCGGAAGCATCAAAGGCATACATATACAACACCAGTGTGAGATACACAACCCTGATGCCCTGTCAGCAAAAGTCCAAGCCATGTCAACATCTGGCAAGGAGATTACAAATTAAACAAACAATCATTTATTCTCAGTGCAGCCATAAAGCAGATGCCATCCGTATTTTGTATGATGAGTTTGTGTGAACAAGTGGAAATTACACAAGCCAATTCTTCTTTAGTGGCTCATAAAGAGAACTCATCCATTTGTTTTTTTTTTTTTTTTTTTTTGTGATCCACATTAAGAGAGAAAACTAAAGAAAAACATTTTCTTCATGGCGTACAGCACAAGTTTGTGATGCTGTAATTTTCCCAATGGCAACCTCAGGAGTGAACACAACTGTAGATGGAACAACAGGGAGATTGAAACAGATTTGCGGTGCAAACAATAGCAAAAAATTGGAAATTAGGTGTACGTTTTTGAATTGGCAAGAATGTCTGAATGATCATGTTTGGCCCAGTGTGGTTTTAATGTTTGACAGTTAAAAGAAAGAATATGCCTTTTCTAATTAGACTGCACATGGGATCTCCAGCATGGAAATCAAAATACTTTTTGTCCACCTACACATACTTACTGTACTGTATGTTATAACAAGAAAACAATACTCGATTGTATATTAAGACACCAGAATTATCAGCAGCTTTCATGCCAAGCTCATTTTGACTGGAGGACAAATGTGGGCCGCATGAGAGCGAGTTTCTTTCCAAGAGAGGTACTTAACACTAATTCCTTCATTTATTTCATGTCGTAGGGAGGCCTCAATAAGCATTGCCTTCACCTGAAGCCATGAGCCAGGAACTAATAAGACATTAAACATTTTGATCTATCGTCTGTGTTCAAACGAGAAGCTCATTAGCGGAAGTGTGGCCCAGGCATGTCAGGCCTTTGGCACTTTGAGCCTGAATAACCAATGAGGTCTGGGTCATTCTTTTAAACTTGTCAAATCGCACATTATTTCTCTCCTTAATGGATTTAAATATTTATTATTCACCTATGTTACTGTGCTAATAGGAAGGAAATTTCACTATATTATCCACAACAGTTTACGATGTCATAATGACCAAGCAGTGATCATATGTAAGAAAGTTAGACTGTGAAGCACTGTAAAGAAATAATGTTACAAAGTTAAGTGATAAGTCATGAAACACATAAGGGATATTGCACAATCAGCCAGTAATTATCACAAATTATTATGCTCTTTTGATTGGTCAGTCATGGAATTCAGTTGTCATATATTTCGAAAAATGACCGTTGTCCATAGCAGCACTGAATAATCATTTGAGAAATCTTTATTTACTATATAGCTGTGCTCTTGTGTTGACCCTTAGTAAATTACGTGAGTTAAATAATTCAAATCAATATTTCATGTCCATGTATTTATTTATTTGGTAAGTAGCTATGTAATAAGAGGGATAATGTACAATCATCTGGTCATTATCACAAAATAAACCTACAGGGTGATACAAGATCCTGATCACCCTGTCGGCATTTCATTTGCAATACTGGCCAACTGACAGTACATAAACCCCGCAGGATAGGCAGGATATCAGCCTATCATCCTAATGGATTTATTTTGCAATAATGACCACCTGACTGTGCAATTTCACACTTATTAAACAGCTACTTAATAAATGTTAAATGTAAAAAAGTAAAAAAGTAAATGACTAAATAAATGAACATGAAGTATTGATTATATAACATAATATGTTATTATGATAGAAGAAAGGGGCCACAGATTGTAAAAAATTGGCTGCCAAGGACAATGGTCAAATAAAAAAGTTTACTATTCATTTTATAATAGCATTTGATCACAGAATGCCACAACTGACCAATCAAAATTAAGCTGTGTAATAATGTTAGACATGTTAATTAATACACTAGATATTTAACCAAGGTGTAAACCTAGATGAGAAAATAGCTCATTGTCTCATTCTTTTGTAAATAAATAAATGAACAAGTAAATAAAACACAAATAATCCAATTTCGGAGAAGAGGGGGAGATGCAGACAAATGAAACATGAGAGTAAAGATTAAAGGCTTATAAGTGTATCTTTGTATCCTCAGGGTAGTGAGGATTATACTGATAATGTACATGAACATCTCTCTCAGAGCAGTGATCAGCCTACAGCTCCTGTCATTGCAAAACCATTGTTCGATTGTCTGTTTATTAAGTTGAATTGATTTTATTCGTTTTTTCTTGACTTTTGGGGAACAAAAAATACATTATTCTTGTTTGTGGGGTTCTAGTCAAAGTGTTAGATAATTAAGCAATATCACATGAGCAAGAGTGCTGTATTGAATACAGCTGTGATTTGAACAAAGGCACAGATCCAGAACAACAGCTCTCTTGCTTCAGTGGTATTTCTTTAATATAAACAAGACGTTAATGTTGAGTAATATTTAAGACACAAAATGGCCAGTTATTTTATCAATATTTGCTCTGCTGAAGAAAATAGTCACCTTGCAATGCAAAGACTAACGGCTTGTCTGGAACGCCCCGAACATAGACAAGCAGAGTGATACAAACAGTGAAGCATCCCAGGGCTGTTATAAAAAATATCAGCACTCATGGAATGCCATTTCTTCAATCAGATTAGAGGACATACACTTAACTGTCTGTTACACAAATTTAAGAACAGACCACTCAATTGTGTGATTTCTCTTACAAAATGCTTAGTTCAAGGCATATAACATTGGGACTTATGTAATGAAGGGTTTAATTTATTTTTTAAGCTGTTCTCAACCTAGTAGATTCTCTATGTCTTTATCATAGACATGAGGCAATAAAATATATTTATTTTTGGTGTACAGGTGTTGACTGCATTACATTTACTACCACTGTGATGCACTAACCTTCAGAACTACTTTCAAACCTTTTTTTTTTTTTTTTTTTTTGCTCTCCACTATTTGCCTCTTTGGCTGCTGAGATATCTTGTCCTTAAATTGCTCAGGTAACTCTTTCTTTTGTGTATGTCTACACCTCACCGACTATATACAAGATTAAATTATCAAACACATTGCTTTAACAGCTTTCCATGGTCAAAGACACCCTCAGCAACAATGCATGAAAAGTTAACCAGACCAGAAAAAACTAAGGAGTAAATGGCAGAAAGTGGAGATAATGAAATACAAACCAGGAGGAGCTGGAGGCCTGCAGAGGAACAGACGGCCTCTAATTGTTTTCTGTGGGACTCGGCGTTCACTGCTGTCGATCCTTCTCACTGGCTTCTCAGCCCCACATTCATTATTCCAACATCTTTCAGCACTGGCACTTGTTGATGTGAATGATATGACACCCCCACGGTTCTGCTCAAATGTACTCCCTGATTTCTTTGTCCATCTCAGATTCATCCTCCCCCCACTCTCATTTCTCTCACTGTCTCTTTCTCTCTTTCTGTCTATACTCTGTTTGGAATGCCTGGCACAGAGGTGCAGAGCCGACGTATGTTTATTTGATTTATTTTTTATTTTTTTTTCCCCGCTTCTTCACTTTTACATCTGAATGTCGCATGTGGTGCCTGTTTAGTTTCATGTTCACATCTGAAAGTGAAAGTGGAGATCTAGAGTAAAAAAAACGCTTAATTATTCTGTTTCTCAACCAACGCTATCATATCGCTTCAGAATATATTGATCTAACCACTGGAGTCCTATGGATTGCTTTTATTCTGCCTTTATGTGATTTTTGGAGCTGAAATATTCTTCTAAAAATCTTCGTGTTCTGCTGAAGAAAGAAAGACATGCACATCTTGGATGACATGGCGGTGAGTAAATTATTAGAACATTTTCATTTTTGGGTGAACTATCCCTTTAAACCACCTCCAGAGGTGTTTAGACTGTGATCCATTTTTAATGCATCTTGGAGGGGATTTACACTTGATATTTTCATTATTGGATAGCTATTCAATCAGTAAAAATGCATGAAGTGTCCAAGAGCAAATACTCCCTAAATGTCTCTTGAATTTCAATGGTTTCAGTTTCGCATTGCATTATTTGTTTATTGTTTACCTCTTGTATCTGACCTTATTAGAAAAGACTAGGGATGTCTCGATACCGGTATCGGAATCAGGTCCGGTACAGCGCTCATTTACTCATTTTACTCATGCTCATAAAAAAAGCTCTGATACCAAAAACTGTTACCATCTGACTTACAAATGTCATTCTTTTAACACACACATTAAAATCACGTTATGCCTAGTGAGATTATGTAACAGCAAAAGCTGCAGTTTAATGAGATAAATATATAGTTTGCATGTTCAGTGCTTTAAATGTGAGTGCTTGTGAATGTGTGGAGCCGGTGTTGTGCAGACATAAAGATGTAAAGTTCTCGTACCTTTTTGAACTTCTTGACTCAAACACAGGAAACACCATTTTGAGCATTGCACGCTCTGTAGCAGATGACAGCGAGCAAAGCACTAATTCACTTTGTAGCACAAGGGACAAACAGACTACATATATTTTTTAATTAAATAGCAGCCTTTTGTGGTTTAATAATCACTTTGAGTCACGTAGCGACCAGCTTTTCTGGATTGGGAAGCTGCCATCGTAACTACAGAGCTCCTTGGTCATAACAACACAGAAATACTTCAAAATAAAAGCTCCACAAAATAAAAGCTCAATTTAAAGGGAAAAAAAAGTATGATAAAAATAGATCACTACTGTATAATTATGTAATAGTCACTGTAATACTACTACTACTCCTACTACTATTAATAATAATAATAATAATAATAATAATAATAATAATAATAATAAATCAATAGTAATTGCAATATATTTAAGCAGTATCTCACATCTGTGATGCTCTGTTATGCGGCAATTTATTTGACAAAAATAACTCTGTTGTATTTTGGATTGCGCTGTGAGGTTCTGTATAAAATCACTTCATTTGATAAAAATGACACGACATTAAGTTTAAAATTAATTGTTATACTTCCATTTGATTAAAGTTTTAATCAATTAATTTATTTAAACACAATTGTAATGATACAATTTAAATAAACTGTTGATATGGAATTCAGAAAAAAAAAAGAAAAAAAAAAAGGTATCAGCGAGTACGAAAAAGAAAGTATCAGTACTCGTAGCTGTTCTCCAAAAAATGGTATCAGGACATCCCTAGAAAAGACCTCTGATCCACTTTTGGGTCACAACACACAAGTTGAGAACCTGGACTAGAAAAGTGAACTCCTCAGAATCATTTGCTTTTGCTTAAGTCCTCTCTGTACTTCAGGTGAATTAAAAGGTCTTCTTTCATGCCAAGTTCCACAGAAAGAAGTGTGTCTAAATCTGAACAAGGTGTGCTTTAATATTTTGTAAGGCCTTTCTTATCAGGACATGTATAAGGTTTCATCCTTTTCCCTGTTTAGATGTGTGTTGACTCTCTCGTTGCCAGGATTCTCCTCCCTACCTACAGCAAATCCCGTGCATAATCAGGTTAGGCCTGAATCAGATTATCAATTTCTAGGCTAATCTGAAATATACTGATTGCAGGCAGAAAGAAGGGTGACAGGCTAAGGGCTTTGCCAAAGGGGCAGATAGATGGAGTAACTAATTTGGACTGATGGAGGGGCCATTTATACAGCTGTAATTGCTCTTGTGATATCGACACTCCTCCAACACATCCATAACCTTCCCCTCTCTTTTGCTCTCATGGTCTGGTAACCTTCAGTGGTGGACTGGGTATATTAGAATCACTATAATCACTATAAATTTACTCGAAAGCACACCTGGATCCATGCAAATGGCAGGGGTGTCAATTACAAAGAAACAGTATTTATTTCTAAATTTAAGAATGATCGAAACACAGTTTTGGACCATTCAATCTTTTGCAGGCGCTTCGACCAATGTTCAAACCATTTTTCACCAAACTATTTATTTTATCAACCAAAATAAATAAATAAATAAATAAATAAATAATAAAAAAATGAAGTGAAATGTTAGATTCAGCACTCCATGTTATCACCTCAGGCTAAAATGTTCTCAAGAAACGGGCTTAGAAAGGTGGGAGGGTGGGGAAGGTGAGAGCACGCAGACATCTCACTGTGAATTGGGAAACATAAGGTTAAAAGTTATTTAGTTAAAATCGATCTGTGCTTACCGAAATTCAAAACACTGCCCCAGTGGCCAAAGCTGGGAGTGTTGTTCAGTGTATGGGGATGTGTGAGCTCCGGTTTCAATATGGAATGTCCACAAAATGGCTTTAAAAGCAAGTTGTATTTTTTAGTTGTAAATTACTTAATACAGTCAACCGGACTATGCATATTTTATTAACCATACACCCTAATCCAAACCCCAACCCTAAACATAACCATTAGTGGAGTAAAAATTTAACTTTAGAGAAAAAAATGCAACCTCCAACTTGTGTTTAACATTTTAAAAGTATTACTTTCTGGTTTCCATTTGACCAGCATCCATGTTTTGGAGGTTTCTCATGCAAGACCCTATCAGTAGTGCCACATGAAAAGGTAAACACATTTGGTGACATCACATTTAGTGATTATCCTTCCACTTATGGTTTTAAACCCAGAAGTGAACACTGAAGAAAGACATGTGCTAAAACCTTTGCTCAGTTTAAACTTCACAGCACTATGCACTTTTTTCACTATGTAATTTTGTAAGCAATAAAGATGGAAAATGTTTTGTAGACTTGACTAGTCTGGATAATTTTTCATTGTGCAAACAGCAATCTTTAAAATTTGGACAAAAACCCATAAGAACAAAATATCTAAGAAAAATGCAAATATAAACCAGTTACATCTTTATATTAACCTTTTCATACGTACCGTCACATAATTGTGACAGTTAATGGCCCCCACAGAAGAGCATTACACATTTGTGCATCTGCAACAGTCAATGACATCACAAGCTGCCAGGTTAAAATCGGCTTTCGCACCAACACACATTGAAACTCTAGCTGAGCGCATTTATTTTCACCCAATCCATTACTCATAAAGTCTTTTCAAGCAAGTTAATTTCAAATAAGTTAATTTTATACAAAGACATCCAAATGGTCACATGTACCACTATAAAAAGTTTACAGCTCATATAAGCACAGTCAACGCATCAAACTTGACCATATACACAGCCATGTCTGCTTATTAGGTGGTTATGTGGTTGATATTCATCATAAGTTCCACAAACAGCTATTTTCAAGCACACAATATGTTTATTTTATTAAACAGACAGCAATATTGTCACCAAAGTACCACAATAACAGTTTACAGCTCATATGCACACAGTAAACAGATCTATGAAGTGATAATTTGGTGCACGCAGACATGTCTGTTTACATTAGGTGGAGATGCGGTTGTCTTTTATAAGTCAAACAAACAGCTATTCGAACAGTCTTTAAAAAGCAAATTATGCATTTGTTTCATGAAACAGACAGCAAAATTGCCACAAAAGCATTACGATAACAGTTTAAAACTTATATAGTCACAGTCAACACATCTATGAACGCAGTCACAATCATCCAATGCACAATGTGTCAAACAGTGCACAAGCAGACATATTATTTGTCCATTTATTTATATAGCTAAATATAAAGATATAAATGTGTGGCATGGAGGGGGGGGGGCATGCGTCTGTCTACGGAAGAGGGAAAGCGGTAAGGCTCGTCACCTGGCCTGTAATTACTCTAACACCTGTCTCTCATTATAGTGATGGCGGAGGGAGACCTGATAAAGCTCACCAGAGCGGCAGGAGAGAGAGAGAGAGTGGCAAGAAACTACTGTCTGAAAGACTGCATCTTACAGTTCCCTGAGCCCGATTTGAGTTGGCCACTGAGAGCCATTTTACTTTATGTTTGATCTGTTTGTGTGTGATGGAAATAAATTCTAACCTCAATTGTTCGCTGTCTCCTGACTCTTCCATTGCCCATGAACTAAGATCCTTTACAGTGGTGCCTAAAACCTGGCTTTGGAGGAGAATGCCATTATGGAGTCCTCACCGCTGGGCAAAGTCTTCAAGACCCTCAACAGCATCCAGCAGAACCAGCATCAAGCCCTCATGGAGGTGATCCCGTCCCCCTCAGTCCCGCCCAGTTCCGGCTCCTCGGAGGTGGGGAGGAGCCCCACCCAAACCCCACCCGCGGTCCAGAGGACCCTTTCCCTTGTCTGTCCCTCCTACTCCCCCACCTCCCTCCGCTATCCCCCCAGGTTGGGGAGACCACCACCACAAGTGCGGAAGGAAGACCTGGGCTGGTCTACTGGAGCTGTGGGGAAGCAGGACACAGTGAGGATCAGTGTCCAGTGATGGAGGTGGGGACACTGGTCCAGATCCCTGATGCTCCACAGGCCGCCCCCTATCGGGCAGGGGTGTATCGGATACCGGTAAGAGTAAAAGGGGATACACATCAAGCTTTGGTGGATACAGGTTGTTCTCAAACCTTGATCCACCAACGCTTGGTGCAAGGTGGGGCATTGGATAAGAATAAATGGGTGGACTTCCAGTTATGGCAGTGCTAGAATGAGGTGCGTTCGACATAGCTCCCGAAACAATCCTCTTTAAAAAACCCTTTTAAGATATTAAATATTACCAAAAGAACTTTTGTTACTGTAAGATATTCTCGCTGAACATCAGACATGCATTTAAATATGCCATTGTCTAAGAAAACCGACAGTAAAAAAGAAGACGTTCAGGAGGCGAAGCAGGACACTCCGCCATTATCTGATCCACCACCATGGTTCCACGCAGAAATGGAGAAGGGCTTTATGAGAATACAGGATCTAATTGACGGACGGTTGAATAAGATCGTGGACTCTATAGAGAAAATTAACAGTGAACAGCAATCTATGAAACTGAAAATGATGGAAATAGAATCAAAACAAAAGGAGTTCGAAGTATCAGTAACAGACCTACACAAAGATATCGCAGAAGTCAGAACAGCCAACGATGAAGAAATGAAACAATTAAAAGACAAAACTGATGTGCTAGAAAATCAATCGCACCATTAGAACTTACTTCTTATTGGATTTCCAGAAGGAGTGGAAGGTAGAGATACCGTGGAATTTTTGCAGGAATGGCTGCCCAAAATTCTGGGCAAGGAAGGTGAAGTTTACAAAATTGAGAGAGCTCATCGCACTTTACTGTGAAGGCCGGCAGAGAACGGAAAGCCACGAGCTATCTTGATATGCCTGCTGAGGTATGGAGATACTACTAAGATCCTCAATGCAGCCAGAGAAAAGGGCCAACTTACATACGGTAACTCCACTATAATGATATTCCGTGACATGTCACTGACGCTGTTCAAAAAACGACAAGAATTTGGGACATCTCCACGATAACAGCGTTACATATGGTATGCACCACCCTGCGATACTGGAGATTCAGCTACCGGAGGAGCAGAGATCTTTTAGTTCAAAAGGCTCAACAGAGGTCTACCTTTGCCAGCACATCCACATTTGATCAACCAATAAGGTACCAATTTGGGCATACTGTGATATACGCAAAACTTGATGGACACTTAATAGACGTTAATTGGCGGATTACCCAAAAACTGTATTAAGATTGGGTTCTAGACAGGGATGATGACAACACCTCTTCCTGTAGTATAATGGATTCCATTTAATTAGCTCAATTGTTATAATGACTATTAAGGTATGGAGAACCAGGTAAACCCCTTTTTTTCCCTATTATGTATACTGTTAGTTTTTACACAGTTACTGTTCGGTTATGATACAGAAACGTCTGATGGAAGTAATGTCTCAAATTGAAAGTACTATTAATCAATCATAATAATAATTCAGAACGGGCAGTCGTCCGGGGGCTATCTATACTAGAAGGTACAAGAGAAGTCAAGTTAGACTGTAGGTCGATGAATACAGTCAGTTATTGTGGTTCTAATTTACACACTCCAGTTGGGGAGGCGGTGGGATTGGAAAGGGAGGATAGGCAATACACGGGTTTCCTTTAATTACTACCCAGTTATTTTACTTTCCTTTGCTATAACGGAGTTCAAAGTATATGAAGTCGCAGTTAATACCTTAAGTGATAGTCAACAGTATAACTACGCTTCTACATAGTAAACTATAACTAATGATACAAAGTCCATGACAGGGGAGATAAAATATAAATATGTCACCTGGAATGTGAATGGCCTAAATCAAATACTTAAAAGTAAAAAAGTAATTTTATACCTTAAAAGACATAACATAGGAATTGCTCTACTGCAGGAAACACATTTGACTGAAACTGAACATCAAAAACTTTTGATACAATGGCCAGGACAAACATTCTTCTCATCCTTCACATCACAATCAAGAGGGGTCGCTATACTTATTGATAAACATATATCCTTTCAGAAGGAATATGCTGATAATGATAAATCAGGTAGATACATCATTTTGAGAGGAATACTGGCTTTTAAGAGGGTAACACTGGTGAACATATACCATCCTGAGATGGAAGGGGCTGACTTTATTCATAAACTTTTCTTCAAATTATCATACCCACTACAGAATTAATAATTGGAGGAGACTTTAATTTGGTTCTAGACCCTGTACTAGATAGATCATCTGCCAAAGTATCAGCACTAAGACAAATTGCGAAAGCTCTGAAACATGAGCTATCCGATCTGAATCTGATTGATATATGGAGACTCAAAAATAAGACAAAAAGAGAATACTCATTTTATTCACATAGGCATAAAAATTATTCAAGAATTGATTATTTCTTCATTCCCAAAGGGAGGGAATACTTGATGAATTCATGCAATTATTTGCCAAGAATCATTTGTCAGACCCTTATCTTTGTCAATGCAACAAGTGGCTGAATTGCAAAATTGTAAAATATGGCAATTGCACAAATGGAACAAGAAAATGTTCATACTAAAAATAGTCAATTACTTCAGCAATTACACTCCAAAAAATTGGAATACAATATTCTGACTACCAAAGAAGCAGAGAATGCCCTTTTAAGATCGAAGCAGAGATATTATGAACATGGGGAGAAGAGTGGGAAAGTATTGGCATGGCAACTTATAATAAATAATAAATAATAAATATAGAAAATAATAAATTAGTAGAACCATAACTAAGATAAGATTGTCGGATAGTAAGACTATTATGCAACCCAAGTTGATCAATCAAGAATTTTTGAACTTTTACAAAATACTATATACTTCCCAAGGTGTCTATGATATCGAAATACGTTATTTTCTAAACACATTAACTATCCCTGCTATAAGTAATGAAAGGGAGGAATTGGAGACAGAAATTTCAAAACAAGAAATTCAGACAGCTATCTCAGCTCTAGCGGTAGGTAAAACACTGGGACTGAACGGTTTTTCTATGGATTTTTATAAAGCCTTTTTACCAAAATTGGCTGATCCATTGCTTTCTATGTATACTGACGCAATACATAAAAAAGAACTACCGGAATCTTTGAGGCAAACTCTAATAACCGTTTTGTTGAAACCTGGCAAAGATCCTGAATTATGTGCCTCATACCGACCAATATCATTGCTTAATAGCGATAATAAATTCCTCACTAAGATGATTGTGTTGTGGTTAGAGTGCATTCTACCAAATCTGATAAGGATTAAACCGGCTTTATTAAAAACAGATCCTCTTTTGATAATATACGGAGATTCACAAATGTCATATTCTCAGCCAAACAAGCAGAATACCCAGTAATTGCACTCTCTCTTGATGCAGAAAAAGCCTTTGGAGTGGAGTGGCCTTACTTGATAGTTCTGCAAAGAATGAAGTTTGGACTAAAATTCCTTGACATGATCCATATGCTATACAAAAATCCAGTAGCAGCTGTCCAAACCAACTCAGATACCTCGCTGCAGTTTAATTTAGCAAGGGGAACCAGACAAGGGTGCCCTTAATCCACATTACTTTTTGCAATGGCATTGGAACATTTAGCTATTGCAATAAGTTTGAATGAATTACTGTCAGGCATGGAAATAGGAGGCATAAAACACATCATATCACTATATGCTGATGACAATGTTATATTTTACTAATCCAGAAGTAGCCGTGCCAACCTTATTGCAATTATTGGGAAAATGTAAGTCAATATCGGCTATAAAATGAATATGAATAAAAGCGTCATGATGCCACTGAACTTAGCTGTTGAAAAAGTATCTCTGGACAAGATCCCCTTTACATGAAATCCTGGAAAAATTGAGTACTTAGGCTTAAAGATTCCTACAAAATTGGAGGAGACATACTCCTTGAATTATACCCTGTTACTTAAAAAAGTACCAAGAGACCTAGAAAGATGGAATTCATTACCTCTTTCATTGATTGGCCGTGTAAACTGTATAAAAATGAGTATTCTCCCAAAAATCATATATCTGTTTCAAACACTTCCAATCCCTGTACCATGGCAGTTTTTTTTAATAACATTAATAGTTCAATTAGGAAATTCATTTGGAAACACAAAACACCAAGAGTTAAATTTAAAACATTGCATAAGCATTATAATAAAGGAGGATTAAAACTCCCTGATTTCTTACTTTATTTCTGGGCAGCGCAAATGAGAGTGATATGGCTATGGCAGGGGAACTACATTCATGCACCAGCATGGATACAAATTGAAAAGCATCATGCAGGGAACATCTCCCTAGATAGAGTATTATTTATCCCTCTGACCTGTGTTCTGAAAGCTGAAAGTTAATGAAACCCCTTCATTAGACTCACATGTAGACTGGGGTCAAATATTAAGAAAAAATATAAATGGTTACTATTAATCTACAATAATACTCCAATTTACTTTAACCCTTCCCTTCCAGGGGTACTTAAAGATGTTATAACACAGTATTGTTATAAAAAGGGAATTCAAGTGTTTGGTGATTTGTTACATGAGGGAGACATACTAATGTCATTTGGACAATTGAGCACAAACTTTCTACTTCCCGCAAAGCAATTTTTTAAAGTATTTTCAGGTGCGACATTATATTACTACACAACAAGGTGGTCATCTATAACCTCTTCCTTTGCTTCCGATAGATAATATTATAAAAGAGAAAGAAGGGCCTAAAGACTTTGTGTCATACATGTATGCTAACTTTATTGACCTTTGTGGAGAAGACACAATGGTAGATAAATCTAAATGGGAAAAGGATTTGGAGTGCACTTTTGATCAAGAAATGTGGGAATCTATCTGTGAAAGTGCCTTCAGATTTTCGTACAACAGCAGACATAGATGAATCCATTTTAACATTATACATAGGGTATATTACACGCCAGAGAGTCTACACAAGATGTGTGATACTTACTCGGAATACTGCCCAAGGTGTAAAATAGAGGTTGGTACATTAAGGGTGTGTTCACACTTGGCACGTTTGTTTCGATTAAAATGAACTCTGGTGCGATTGCTCTGTTAGTGCAGATAATTTGAACAAGTGTGAACGCTGCCATCCGAACCTTGGTGCGCACCAAACAAGCGGACCAAGACCACCTGAATAGTGGGTCTCGGTCCGCTTCCAAACGAACTCTGGTGCGGTTCGATTGATATATGAACACAACATGGACCAAAGATGTCTAAACGGACCAAAAACAGAAAGTAATTTGGCTAATACTGACCTCAAGCATACCTGGTTCTTCTCATCATAGGAGCTATGTTGCCCATTACAGTTCGGTACAGGTGTCGTAACTGCCTCAGCCGTCCTTGCAGCATATCTTCATTTGTGTGTGCAACAGAGGAATTCCTGGCACTATTTTGACTCCTTTACACATTTTATTAGCTCTTTGTTTGTTCTCAGCTGGTAAAAATAACACCATATAGACCTATATAAATATAACGAGCGCACTTAGTCCAGAAGCCAGCATTGTTTTGGATGTTCGAAAGTTCCGTCGCAAAATATATGTCATAAAAGCTGTCCAATCAGGTTGTGACTTTTTCCTGATGCCTTTTGTGTTGTATCGTTAGGTTCGGTGTTAAAAATGCCAGTGTGAACGCTAAGCGAACCAGGACTAAATGTATCATTTTCTTTTTTGGTCCGGACCAAGAGGACCAAGAGAACTGAACTACAAATGTGAACACACCCTAATACATATGTTGTGGACGTGCACAAAACGTAAACAATATTGGGAAAATATACTACAGGTATAATACCGCAGTCAGGTATTGATCTAAGATTTATCTTACTGGGGGATGATTCAGTTATGGACCTTGAACATGGAGTGAACATACGATTTATAAAGATGGCCCTAATAGCAGCAAAGAAAGGCATTGCTTTGCAATGGAAATCTGCAGACCCTCCTACTGTTACTATGTGGGTCAGAGAAATATCATTTTATGTTTCAGTTGAAAGAATAATGTTTAACTTTAAAAAGGCTTTTTTGTTTGAGAAGATTTCGAAAAAATGTATTGACTATATGAAAGACTGCGACAGAGAATGTGAAACACAGGAAAATTGAATGTATTCACAAATGTGAATGATGTAATGTAACAATTTGATGCATTGTCTATGAGGGAGGATGGGGGGAGGAGAGCAAATTTCTACCCTGTGTTATCCTGTTGTATTTTTTGTACACTGTTTTCATTGAAAAACAATAAATATATTGATAAAAAAAGAATAAATGGGTGAGGGTGAAATGTGTGCATGGTGACATTCACAAGTATCCAGTGGTTACCATAGAGATACGATTCAGGGGAAAAAGGCATAGAGTTGAGGCTGCGGTTAATTCCCACCTCACCCAACCACTAATTCTAGGAACCAATTGGCCTGGCTTTAAAAATCTACTGAGGGTAATGTGTGTGGATGGGTCCTGCAAAGTAGTGTCGTGGTGTGTGATGTGCGACGCTATGGCTGGAGAGGCGGTGCCAGGGCCATCAACATCGGTTCTGTGTCAGGATGACGCAGACAAGGAAATTCCCATTCTCAGGGGCTTCCCTGAGGGGGATTTCCCTCTGGAGCAGTCACATGACGAGTCCCTCAAGCACGCTGTAATGCTGGTATCGAGGAGTGGAAGAGGAAGAGAGGAGTCGCAGGAGTAGATACTTTCAATATTTTAATAATACACGCAGGAGTGGAACAAATACTGGAGTGGAACATATGCTGGAGAGGAACAAATGCTGGAGAGGAACAAACTATAAAGCTAACATCACAACAGAACCATTAAACATAACACTTCAACCTTACAACCTAACACTTTAAGGACTGACAAATGATGAACAAAACGTCATGGTTACTTGTGTAACCTCCGTTCCCTGATGGAGGGAATGAGACATTGTGTCGATGTAGTGACACTAGGGGTCACTCTTGGGAGCCCGAGACACCTCTGGTCTTTGATAAAAGGCCAATGAAAATTGGCGAGTGGTATTTGCATGCCACTCCCCCAGACATACGGGTATAAAAGGAGCTGGTATGCAACCACTCATTCAGGTTTTATGCTGAGGAGCCGATATAAGGTCCGGCCATTTCAGCGGGTAGTTCAGCATTGTGGCAGGAGGGACACAACGTCTCATTCCCTCCATCAGGGAACGGAGGTTACACAAGTAACCATGACGTTCCCTATCTGTCACTCACTCGACATTGTGTCGATGTAGTGACACTAGGGGTCCCTATACGAAACCCCACAATTGGCTGAACTGTGTTACGTGAACTGGCGGTGTGTGGTGGGCAGACTACTGTGTGCCTCATAGCCAGCACACCAGGTTGACACGTAACCTCCCCCAACATATTTATGAGTGTCGAACGGCCCTTTTTGTGGACAAGTCAACTACCCAAAAGATAGAGACAGGCTTAAGCCAGTCATGGCCTCTTTTCCCCTTCTTTTTTTCCACTCCCTAAAAAAGAAGGGGGATTATCCGACTGGGCCGCCAGGTCTAGTCTGGGGGTGTCCCTCCCAAGGGGAAGACACCGCAGAGACCACACCTCGCCCAAAGAGAGGGGGGATATTTAAGTGGAAAAATACGTCACATGGTCTTTCCAACCATGTGGGGAGTCTTCAAGGTAGATCCTGCCCAATGGGGGAGGAGTTACTACAAACATGGGGACTGGGGCAGAGGGGCTCTGCCCAAGGAAGAGGCAGTTTGCCAACAGGTAAACGATTTAGCGGAAGATATATAATCGCATGGGGTTAGCCTTACAGGGAACCGCCACATGCGGAGCACCTACCCCAGAACAGGGCTCTTAGTTAGTGTGTGTACTGGGATGGCAGCAAGTCTCTCTGAACACTTGACTGGCCAGGGCCCAGGGAGCCGCTACACCCCCGGTAGAATGGGCTCGTAGCCCTACCAGGGGCGGCATGTCCTAGGCAATATATGCCATAGTTATGGAGTCAATGAGCAAGTGGGCGATTCTCTGCTTGGAGACAGCGCTTCCTTTCCGCTGTGCACCAAAGCAGACAAAGAGCTGCTCAGAGATTCTAAAGCTCTGTGTGCGATCCAAATATATGCGTAAAGCACGCACCGGACACAGCAACGACAGGGATGGGTCTGCCTCCTCCTGGGTCAGCACTTGCAGGTTCACCACCTGGTCCCTAAAGGGGTGGTGGGAACCTTGGGCATCTTGGGCACATCAGGATCACAAGAGAGTAACCTGGACCGAACTCCAGGCACGTTTCTCAGACAGAGAACGCTTGCAGGTCACCTACCCTCTTGATGGAAGTGAGCGCAGTCAGGAGGGCAGTGTTCAAGGAGAGTGCCTTAAGCTCGGCTGACTGCAAAGGCTCAGAGGGGGCTCTCTTTAGACCCTGAAGAACTACAGAGAGGTCCAATGAGGGAACGAGGCACGGTCTGGAGGAATTCAGCCTCCTGGCGCCTCTTAGGAACCTGATGATCAGGTTGTGCTTCCCTAAGGACTTACCGTCGACTGCGTCATGGTGTGCTGCTATGGCGGCAATGTACACCTTCAAGGTGGAAGGGGACAGCCTCCCTTCCAACCTCTCCTGCTGGAAGGAAAGCACTGATCTGACTGCGCATCTCTGGGGTCTTCCCGATGGGAAGAACACCACTTAGCGAACAGACACCATTTAAAAGGCATACAGGTGCCTCGTAGAGGGGGCCCTAGCCTGAGTGATCGTGTCTCCACCTGAGGGTGGAGTCTCCACTCTCCCCTGAGGGTAACCTGTCGTGACAGCGCGTCTGCTGTAGTGTTGAGGTTACCTGGGATGTGAGTGGCTTGCAGCGACTTGAAGTGCTGCTGACTCCAGAGGAGGAGACGGCGGGCGAGTTGTGACATACAGCGAGAGCGCAGACCGCCTTGGCAGTTGACATATGCTACCGTCGTCATGTTGTCTGTCTGAACTAACACGTGCTTGCCCTGGAACAATCGGCTGAAACCTCTGCAGGGCGAGCAGAATTGCCAACAACTCGAGGCAGTTGATGTGCCAATGCAGTCGCGAACCTGTCCAGAGGCCGGTGGCTGCGTGCCCATTGCAAACAGTGCCCCAGCCCATTTTGGAGGCGTCTTTCATGACCACAACATGCCTGGAGACCAGTTCTAGAGGAACACCTGCCTGTAAAAAAGAGAGGTCGGTCCAAGGGCTGAAAAGATGGTGACAGACCAGCGTGATGACCACGCGACGTGTCCCGTGGTGCCATGCCCATCTCTGGACTCGAGTCTGGAGCCAGTGCTGAAGCGGCCTCATATGTATCAACCCGAGCGGGGTGGCCACTGCTGAGAATGCCATATGTCCCAGGAACCTCTGAAAAAGTTTCAGTGGAACCACTGTTTTCTGTTTGAACGCCTTCAAACAGGCCAGCACTGACTGGGCACGCTCGTTCGTAAGGCGCGCCGTCAATGAGACTGAGTCCAACTCCAAACCGAGAAAAGAGATGCTCTGAACCGGGAGGAGTTAGCTCTTTTCCCAGTTGACCCGAAGCCCTAGTCGGCTGAGGTGTGAGAGCACCAGGTCCCTGTGTGCGCACAATATGTCTCGAGAATGAGCTAGGATTAGCCAGTCGTTGAGATAGTTGAGAATGCGAATGCCCACCTCCCTTAACTGGGCAAGGGCAGCCTCTGCGACCTTCGTAAAGATGTGAGGAGACAGGGACAGGCCGAAAGGGAGGACTTTGTACTGATACGCCTGACTCTCGGACGCAAACCGCAGGAAGGGTCTGTGTCAAGGAAGGATCGAGACGTGGAAGTACGCATCCTTCAGGTCTACCGCCACGAACCAATCTTGATGCCGGACGCTCGCCAGAATACGTTATTGCATCAGCATCTTGAATGGGAGTCTGTGTAAAGCCTAGTTCAGAACTCAAAGGTCCAAGATTGGCCGCAACCCACCGCCTTTTTTCGGTACGATGAAGTAGGGGCTGAAAAACCCCTTCTTCATCTCGGCTGGAGGGACAGGTTCTATAGCGTCCTTCCGTAGGAGGGTAGTGATCTCCGTGCAAGGTAGCAGCATTTTCATCCTTCAGCAAGGTGAAGTGGACACCGCTGAACCTGGGCAGACACCCGACGAAGTGAATCGCACAGCCGAGTCAGACGGTCCAGACCAGCCCTCGTGACGGATTGGAAAGCGCAAGCCATGTGTCCAAATTCTGCGCAAGGGGGACCAAAGGGACAACGTCATTGGATGTACCGGCAGGTGGGGCCTCGTGGCTGGACGGAGCTCGAGGTGCCACACCATGTCATGGCCGTGCTGAGTCTAAGGACATCGAAGCACTTACCTGGATCCTTGTGACCACCCCCAGAACAGCCTGGGACGGGGAAGGAAGAGGTCTGTCCTTGTGACCCGTGGAGACTGTCACATCGGGGGCGGATTTGTGCCACAGCTGGGCGCTCAGGGGCGCCAAACCTGCCAAATAGAGTGGTGGATGGTGGTCGTGATGACGGCCATGCACACCGGATACGTGACCCAGGGAACAAGGAAACTGCTCTTGCTGAGCTCTTGAGTACTGCAGCCACTTGGGCATGCAGCGCAATTAGATGCAAAAGGTAACAAAAAGATGGAGGGATCTGCTTACCAGCTCCAGAGCAGTGGGTTTCGTTGTCCCTGGGTTGCCCATCTCAAGGGAGCTTTGAAGTCTTTCATGGGTTCTGGGTGGCCGTGAGACGGGTGGCGTCTGCTTCCTGCGGTGGGCTCCACGCCGGGGCCAGGCCGAAGGGGCAGGCTGCGGCGGAGCCGGTGCAGTCACCTCAGGGGGACGCCCTTGGCGATGAGTAGACAGGGTGCGGGATCTTGAGCCGCGCTGGGGCAGGGTATGCCGGCTAGCATCCATCTACTGCTCCACCATCGAAAACTGCTGGGCAAAGTCCTCGACGGTGTCGCCAAATAGTGCCGCCTGGGAAATGGGGGCAGCAAGGAATCGTATCTTGTCAGCTTCGCCCATCTCGACCAGGTTGAGCCAAAGGTGGCACTCCTGGACCACTAGTGTGGCCATCGTCCGCCCGAGAGACCGCACCGTGACCTCCGTCACTCGGAGAGCGAGGTCGGTCGCCGAGCGCAGTTCCTGCATCAATCCCAAGCGGAACTACCCTCGTGCAGTTCCTTTAGTGCCTTGGCGGACTTGCAGGAGAACCATGGCGTGCAGGGCAGAGGCGGCTTGTCCAGCGGCACCGTAGGTCTTGGCCGTCAGAGATGACGTAAACCTACAGGCCTTGGACGGGGGCTTTGGGCACCCGCACCAGGTGGCGGTGCTCTGCGGGCATACGCGACCGCAACGTTGCCATGGACATGTCCTCGCAATGAGAACATGACCATCCACGAACGCTGTCTCCGCGTGAGCAGTACCCAGACACGAAAGACAGTGATCGTGACCGTCAGAAGGCGAGAGATAACGAGCGCAACCAGGAATAACACACAATCGTAAAAGCATCTTTAGAAAGACGCGTCTTTAAAAAGACATTCCGTGTGTGCCGTTCTTTTAGAGAAATATACTCTTTTAAAGAAATATACTCTTTTATTTCTACCGAAGCGCCCAGGGGCATTCTCTGCAGTGCACCAGTGCAGAGGGGGGAGAAGCCGCTGAAATGCGCCGTCAGATCCAGCAGAGGTGAATGAACAGTAGTATTCAGCTCAGTGAGCATGACCGTTCGGCTCCGAAGAGAAAATCTGAATGAGTGGTTGCATACCAGCTCCTTTTATACCCGTATGTCCGGGGGAGTGGCATGCAAATACCACTCGCCAATTTTCATTGGCCTTTTATCAAAGACCAGAGGTGTCTCGGGCTCCCAAGAGTGACTCCTAGTGTCACTACATCGACACAACTTCGAGTGAGTGACAGAAAGGGAACTAGAGGGTGTATATATACAGGGAAACTAATGAGGGAATGGAAGGCAAGTGCGGATAATGATAAACAGATGGAAGTTATTAGGACTATGGGAAACATAGTGCTGGGGAAAACAGGGCTGGGAATAGATCAGGAGGCCTGGGAGGCGGCCACAGGGCAAGGACTGGGTCAGGAGGTGGAACCGCTGGAGGAGGTGACTCTGGGGAAGCAGGCGGAGCCATGGAAGACTCTGGGGCAGAGCTGTGGAAGGCTGAGCTGTGAGAGGCTCGAGGGGCAGAGCCTTGGAAGGACGGAACCGTGAGAGGCTCGAGGGGCAGAGCCGTGGAAGGCGGAGCCATGAGAGGCTTGAGAGGCAAATCCGTGGAAGACGGAGCCGTGAGAGGCTCGAGGGTCAAAGCCGTGGAAGGTGGAGCAGTGAGAGGCTCGAGGGTCGAAGCTACAGGCACTGGCTCTGGCACGTTAACCATGGCAGGCATGGGCACTGGCTTTTTAACCGTGGCAAGCATGGGCACTGGCTCGTTAACCGTGGCAGACTTGGGCACAGGTTGTGGCCCGGGGTTCCCACCATAATACACAGCATAAGGGGGAAATGCAACTTCCGTGGTCGCTACCGCTGACTGCGGCAGGAAATAGACCACTGGAACCTAGAGAGAATGAGACCTGCCCCCCCCCAAAAAAAATATTTAGGGGAATTGAATGGAGAGGAGTTACCTTGGAGATGGGGGGGGGGGGTGGAGGGCACGGTGACAGGGGCTGTGAAAGGCTGCGAGGGAGGAGTCGTGGAAGGCTTGGAGCTAGAAGGTGGCATGGGGTTCCAGCCATAATCCACAGTTTGAGGGGAAGATGCTGGGAGAGGAGTCACCTTATCTGTCATACATGTCGATCCAACTGAAGGGTAATGGAGGATCAGCGTGGCTCTGACATATTCCAAAAAGGAAAGTTTCTCCACTTGTGGAAGGGCTGTTGGATGGTGAAAGTTCAAACCCATTGCGTAGATGGAACAGAGGTAGGTGTCCGAAATAGTGGAAGAAGTGACAAGTTGGCAGTACTTGCTGGAGTAATCCAGGAGAGGAAGGTCTTGACAAAATAAATCCATTCGGGGACTGGTCAGCTCCATGACTCATGTGGGTCTGGACGAGTGGGAGAGGAGGATTAGAGGGATCGCTGGAGTAGAGGTGGACGTTTGGAAGAGCGGGTAAGTATATCCATATTCTTTGTGGGGTCAGCCCTTCTGTAACGTTGGTGTCTAGGAGTGGAAGAGGAAGAGAGGAGATGTAGGAGTAGATACTTTCAATGTTTTAATAATACATGCAGGAATGGAACAAACGCTGGAGTGGAACAAATGCTGGAGAGGAACAAACTATAAAGCTAACATCACAACAGAACCATTAAACGTAACACTTCAATCTTACAATGTAACACTTTAAGGACTGACAAATGATGAACAAAACTAGAGGGTATATATACACAGGGAAACTAATGAGGGAATGGAAGGCAGGTGTGGATGATGATGAACAGATGGAAGTGATTAGGGAAGTGAACTATGGGAAATGTAGTGCAGGGGAAAACTTCAAAATAAGAGTCCTTGAAGAAAATGAGGGAGACAGACAGTGACACATGCCTTTGACCAAGTGAAAGTAACTGATGGTCAACAGCTCCAGCCTAATGTTGCGCTCACATAACCGTACTTTTCTATTATCAAAGAACGGTTGTATTGAGTGACGCAGGACAAAGAAAATACAACTCAGCTGTTAGTACCAAAGAGCCGTCGGGAAACACTCTTCCAGGCAGCTCACTATAACCCAATGGCTGGTCACCAAGTTCACAAAAAGACTTTGAACCGTATAATGGCCCGTTTCTTTTAGCCGGGCATTCACGGCGACGTACACAAATGGTGTGCGGCATGCCGTGAATGTCAGTTGATGAATCCACCGGCCACCCCAAAAGTGCCATTGCACCTTCTGCCATTGATTGAGGTCCCCTTTGAGAGAATTGGCATGGACCTTGTCAGGCCATTAGAGCAGACTGCATGCAGCCATTGCTTTGTATTAGTTCTGGTGGACTATGCAACGTGATATCCGGAAGCAGTGCCCCTGCGCAACATCTCAGCACGTAGTGTTGGGAAGGCACTCTTCAGAATTATCTCCCGAGTGGGGATTCCTCACTGATCAAGGCACAACATTCATGTCACGTACACTTCACAAACTTTACAAATTATTAAGCATTAAATCAATTCGCACCAGCGTTTATAACCCACAAAACCGACAGGCTGGTCAAACGATTTAATAAGACCTTTAAAAACATGATTTGTAAGTTTGTACACGAAGACGCTAAGAATTGGGATAAGTGGCTCGAACTCCTGCTGTTTGCAGTACGAGAGGTCCCGAAAGCCTCCACAGGGTTTTTCCCCATTTGAGCTACTGTATGGGTGCTGGCTGCACGGCATGCTTGATGTCATATGGGAAGCTTGGGAGGAAGGACCTTCGAACTGTAAAAGTCAAATTCAATATGTTCTTGACCTTAGAGCAAAACTCCACACTTTGGGGCAGGTAACATAGGAGAATTTGCTCCAAGCGCAAGAACGTCTGTACGACAGGGGCAGTCGTCTAGTCGCCAAGGGCACAGGGAGATAAAGTGCTTGTATTGCTGCCCACCTCAAGCTCCAAATTATTCGCTAAGTGGCAAGGACCCTTTGAGGTCACACGACGAGTCAGAGATCTCGATTATGAGGTTAGGCGAATGGATAGAAGTGGGGCTTGTCAAATATACCACCTCAACCTCCTCAAACCATGGAGGGAGGCGGTGCATGTAGCCTTGGCGACGGTAGTTCCAGACCAGAGGTATCTCCCAAATCAAGTTCATTCACCCCAGTCCCTTGTGGAGACCATCTCTCACTGTCGCACCTTACAGACATTGCCAGGTTGCAAGCGGAATTCGCGGATGTGTTTTCACCCCTACCCAGTCGCACAAACCTCATAGAGCACCATATCGAGACCACCCCTGGGCTGGTGGTTTGTAGCCACCCCTATCGTCTTCCTGAACACAAGAAAATTATTGTTCAGTAAGAATTAGAGGCAATGCTTGAAATGGGCGTAATACAGGAGTAACACAGCGATTGGGCCAGCCCGGTAGTTCTGGTACCAAAGAGTGACGGCTCTGTCCGGTTCTGTGTTGACTACAAAGTGAACGCGGTATCCAAATTTGACGCTTATCCAATGCCGCGAATTGACGAGTTACTCTATCGATTGGGCACAACTCAATTTTACTAGACACTGGACTTAACAATGGGTTATTGGCAGATCCCTTTAACTCCAATATCCCAAGAAAAGACAGCTTTTCCCACACCGTTCGGATTACACCAATTTGTGATGCTTCCGTTCGGTTTGTTCAGAGCTCCGGCCACGTTTCAGTGCTGCGACAGGCAGGACTCATGGCCAACCCAAAGAAGTGTGCAATTGGGTGGGTGGAAGTTAGGTATCTGGGGTTCCACTTGGGTCACGGGCAGGTACGTCCACAGGTTAACAAAACCGCAGCGATCGCAGCCTGCCTGGCGCCCAAGACCAAAAAGGAGTTAAGGCAGTTTTTGGGGCTGGCTGGGTACTACCAAAGGTTTGTGCCTAGCTATTCTGATGTCACCAGCCTGCTGACTGACCTTACTAAAAAGGGGGCTCCCGATCCAGTCCAGTGGACAGAGTCGTGCCAACAGGCTTTCCTTAAGGTAAAGTCCACACTTTGTGGGGTGCCACTTTTACATGCACCTGACTTCTCTCTCCCCTTTATCTTGCAGACTGATGCATCTGACTGGGGGCTGGGCACTGCTTTCGCAGGCGGTGGGAGGGGAGGAATGGCCAGTGCTATTTATTAGTCGCAAGCTCTCCTTCAGGGAGACTAAGTATACTGTAGTACCATCGTGAAGGAGTGTCTTGCAATTAAGTGGGCTTTTCTTACCCTCCGCTACTACCTGCTGGGACAGGCCTTCACCCTCTTTTCTGATCACACTCCTCTGCAGTGGCTCCACTGCATGAAGGATACTAACGTGCGGATCACCCGTTGGTATTTGGCTCTTCAGCCCTTTAAGTTCAAGGTGATCCACAGACCAGGGGTGCAGATGGTTGTGGCGGACTTTCTCTCCAGAAATGGGGGGAGTGGGCAGGCCTGATGTTGCCCCAGCCTGAGTCAGGTATGTGGCATGGGGGGGCATGGTCATGTGTCTGTTTGTGGGAGAGGGAAAGCGGTGGGTGATGGTGGAGGGAGACCTGATAAGGCTCCCCAGAACGGCAGAAGAGAGAGAGAGAGAGAGTGGCAAGGAACTATTGTCTGAAAGACTGCATCTTACAGTTCCTTGAGCCTGATTTGAGTTGGCCACTGAGAGCCGTTATACTTTGTTTGATCTGTTTGTGTGTGACGGAAATAAATACTAACCTCAACTGTTTGCTGTCTCCTGACTCCTCCATTGCCCACGAACTAAGATCCTTTACAAAATAAAACTAACACAGTACAGTAGACTAACCTGTTTGTCCATATGTTTATTTTAGTATTTACAATATTTTTATTTCAATAATTTACACTCTGCCCCCCTCTAGTGTGCTGGCTGTGAAGTGTCACATGACCACTTCTTAACAGATTTAGCATTCTTTTGATATTTTACATGCAAAGATAACTCTCTCTGGGGGGCACTCAGGGAAATTTAGACCCTACTCATGAAAACCTTAAAATTAATTGTCTATAATTGTCTTTCATCACGTGCAACATGTACATATCTGTTAACATCAGTTTTAAATCTAAGGTTAGAGCTTTATAGAGAGTATGTGTAAGATATTTGTTGGATAGTGTGGTCAGAAAATGGCTCTGAGAAGTTGCATCTCTGTTTTTTATTTTCCACACACACAAATACACAATGCAATACTGCAACACTTTCTTCTACAATAAGTTCAAAGCAGCTTCCTTTCTACCTTTAAGAAAAAGGAGAATGATATTTAGTTTATTGCTTTTCTTCAGGTACTGAATTGCAGTTTAGACTAAATGTGGCTGGCAAAGAGAAAAGGAAAAGGCAGAAGGGGAGAGAGAGGGAAATCTGTCTTTCATTTCCAAACTAACCAGGCTAACCTATCCATTTGGAATTCAGATTCCATGCTGGCTGAACTCTGATAAGATATCACACCAAGGTGAGCAGAAGATAGGATCTTAAATTAGACTTACAGAGGAAACGAGATGAGCCAACATTAGAAGGCAATCTAAAATAACAAGAAGAATTATTTTTTTGTAACCCGTTTATATAACTGATTTTTTTCTTATCTTTTTTTATAAAGGTGAAACGGAGTGAAATGAGCAAAACGAGGTTTTTTTTTCCTATCCTCTCATTATTTTTCCGACTTGCTGCCAGTTTTCATTGTTTTTCATTATTCCCCTCCATTATTTCCTAATTTCCGTTCTGTTGGTCTTTGGACACCTCTTTCCCAAGGCAATCAGATTGTCTGTAATGGCTTTGAATGCCCTTTCATCTGGAGAGGCTCTTTAGCCCACTCCACTATCCCTGCATTGAAAGGGCTAAAGTTTACGGGCTATAATATTTTTTCTTAGTATTGGCAGTGTAACAACAGCAACACATTTATTTGTTTGTAAATAGAATGTTTCATCAGAAATTTTAATTTATATTTAGGGGTTAGGGCTGTATTTGGCAACTTTTATTTTTATGTTTTGCCTTTATTATGGCATATCCGTTTTTCTTATTAATCAGTATAAAAACATCCCTTAATGTCAAATGTTTCAATTAAATAAATTATTTGAAATAATTTCTCAATCTGAACCATGTTGGCTGTTACCAATAAAATAAAATCATCATGAAATATAAAAGCATTTTGTACAGCTCTCTACTGTTTACCATCATAAAAGATTTTAGTGAAATGAGCTGATGAAAGTGTTGTTTTTATGTGGACATTTCACCCGGAAAATGGATCTCACATGTGCCCATACACCCAACAACACTTACCACTTTGGCCACAGGGGGCAGTGTTTCGAATTTTGGTAAGAACAGACCGATTTTAGCCAAAGTAATTTTAGCAAGTCAGTCCACTCAGCAGCCATCTTTGGAATGCTCCCGGACAGCTACAAGCAGCATAAAAGTGCAGCTCCTATCTACTTGAATGTGGAAAGACCAAAATCTCCTAAACAGTTGGTCAAGTTACAATCAAAGAAAATTTTCAAATCAGCATATCATAAATTGTGCTTTTTTTACCTTGTGCAATTTTCCCAGCTTGTGTATCAAATGCGCATGTGTAGCGGACTCGCTAGCGCTCTCAAAGAACTCAAGCCAGGGACAACAGATAGGGATCAGTTCATCTCTTTAATTCTTCAAAAACATGGGACAATTCATCAACAGGTATGATCGGTGCACGTCCGTTTCTCCCCATACACTATGCACAATATCAATGGGGGAGACAAAGAGAAAATATGTGTCTTGCCTCATCAGCATTCACCAGCGAACTGAGATTATGCTCAAAATAATGACATTAATTGTATACTTAATATTGTTCCAATATATTATTGGAAAATAAATAAAATATCAATGGAAATTAAGACAAAATAAAGGTTTTAGTACACAGAAAATACTGTTTGTGGGTCTTTCTTTCTTGGTTCAAACTAGTAGTTGAGAATATATATGTATGTAATAATAAAACTGAATCATACCCATAACAGTTTCTAATATACTGTATATACCCAAGATACAGTATATATATTCACACGGCTGTGCTCAAAAGTTTTCATACCCTTGGCAAATTGTTAATAGATGTACCATTTTTAAAGAAAACACGAGTTAGCAGGCAAAACACATTTCTTTTATTTCTTATGGGATTCATATTCAACTGTAGGTTATAACAGAATGGCACAATCATAAAACAAAACATGGCAACAAAGAAAAAAATGAAATGACCCCTGTTCAAAAGTCTGCATACCCTTAGTTCTTAATACTGTGTATTGCCCCCTTTAGCATCAATGACAGTGTGCAGTCTTTTGTAATAGTTGTCTATGAGGCCCCAAATTCTTGCAGGTGGTATAGCTGCCCATTCGTCTTGGCAAAATGCCTCCAGGTCATGCAAAGTCTTTGGTCATCTTGCATGAACTGCACGTTTGAGATCTTCCCAGAGTGGCTCGATGATATTAAGGTAAGGAGACTGTGATGGCCACTCCAGAACCTTCACCTTTTTCTGCTGTAACCACTGGAAGGTCAACTTGGCCTTGTGCTTAGGGTCATTGTCATGCTGGAAAGTCCAAGAGCATCCCATGCGCAGCTTTTGTGCAGAAGAATGCAAATTGTCAGCCAGTATTTTCTGATAACATGCTGCTTTAATCTTGCCATCAATTTTCACAAGATTCCCCGTGTCTTTAGAGCTCATACACCCCCAAAACATCAGTGAGCCACCACCATGTTTCACAGTGGGAATGGTATTCTTTTCACTATAGGCCTTGTTGACCCCTCTCCAAACATAGCACTTATGGTTGCGACCATAAAGCTCTATTTTGGTCTTGTCACTCCAAATTACAGTGTGCCAGAAGCTGTGAGGCGTGTCAAGGTGTTGTCGGGCATATTGTAACCGGGCTTTTTTGTGGCATTGGTGCAGTAAAGTCTTCTTTCTGGCAACTCGACCATGCAGCTCATTTTTGTTCAAGTATCGTCGTATTGTGCTCCTTGAAACAACCACACCGTCTTTTTCCAGAGCAGCCTGTATTTCGTATTTCTCCTGAGGTTACCTGTGGGTTTTTCTTTGTATCCCGAACAATTCTTCTGGCAGTTGTGGCTGAAATCTTTATTGGTCTACCTGACCTTGGCTTGGTATCAAAAGATCCCCGAATTTTCCACTTCTTAATAAGTGATTTATCAGTACTGACTGGCATTTTCAAGGCTTTGGATATCTTTTTATATCCTTTTCCATCTTTATAAAGTTCCATTACCTTGTTACGCAGGTCTTTTGACAGTTCTTTTCTGCTCCCCATGGCTCAGTATCTAGCCTGCTCAGTGCATCCACGTGAGCGCTAACTCATTGACTATTGTCACCTTGTGTGTCTGTAACAAGGCCAAACATTCAAGTGTATGTACACTTTTGATCAGGGCCATTTGGGTGATTTCTGTTATCATTATGATTTAAAAAGGAGCCAAACAACTATGTGATAATAAATAGCTTCATATGATCACTATCCTTAAATAAAATATATATTTTTTAAAAGATTCATATTTTCAAAATCAATGCCAAAATTTCACAATTTATATATATATATATATATATATATATATATATATATATATATATATATATATATATATATATATATATACACACACACAACACCAATGTACAGTGCATCCGGAAAGTATTTACAGTGCTACACTTTTTCCACATTTTGTTATGTTACAGCCTTATTCCAAAATGGATTAAATTCATTATTTTCCTGAAAATTCTGCAAACAATACCCCATAATAACAACGTGAAAGAAGTTTGTTTGAAATCTTTGCAAATGTATTAAAAATAAAAAACGAAACAAATCACATGTACATAAGTATTCACAGCCTTTGCTCAATACTTTGTTGAAGCACCTTTGGCACCAATTACAGCCTCAAGTCTTTTTGAGTATGATGCTACAAGCTTGGCACACCTATTTTTGGGCAGTTTCTCCCATTCTTCTTTGCAGGACCTCTCAAGCTCCATCAGGTTGGATGGGGTGCGTTTTCAGATCTCTCCAGAGATGTTCAATCGGGTTCAAGTCTGGGCTCTGGCTGGGCCACTCAAGGACATTCACAGAGTTGTCCTGTAGCCACTCCTTTGTTATCTTGGCTGTGTGCTTAGGGTCGTCGTCCTGTTGGAAGATGAACCTTCGCCCCAGTCTGAAGTCCAGAGCACTCTGGAGCAGGTTTTCATCAAGGATGTCTCTGTACATTGCTGCATTCATCTTTCCCTCGATCCTGACTAGTCTCCCAGTTCCTGCCACTGAAAAACATCCCCACAGCATGATGCTGCCACCACCATGCTTCACTGTAGGGATGGTATTGGCCAGGTGATGAGCGGTGCCTGGTTTCCTCCAGACATGATGCTTGCCATTCAGGCCAAAGAGTTCAATCTTTGTTTCATCAGACCAGAGAATTTTGTTTCTCATGGTCTGAGAGTCCTCCAGGCGGGATGTCATGTGCCTTTTACTGAGGAGTGGCTTCCGTCTGGCCACTCTACCATACAGGCCTGATTGGTGGAGTGCTGCAGAGATGGTTGTTCTTCTGGAAGGTTTTTATTTTTAATAAATTTGCAAAGATTTCAAACAAACTTCTTTCACGTTGTCATTATGGGGTATTGTTTGTAGTATTTTGAGGAAAATAATGAATTTAATCAATTTTGGAATAAGGCTGTAACATAACAAAATGTGGAAAAAGTGAAGCGCTGTGAATACTTTCCGTATGCACTGTATGTGGTATACACTTGACATACAGTATTAATACAGTTAAATGGACCATTGTGATTAGGGTTGCCACCCGTCCTGTAAAATACAGGATCGTCACATAAAATACGGGATCGTCCCATGTTTAAAGATAAAATGATGCGTCCCATATTGAATCAATACGGGACGCGATTTGTCACGTATTTAAGCTGGTCAGATGGTGTCACGGTGGAATTGTTCCAGATTGTCAATTTAACATTGATATAAGTTGAAACATTTGCATACGGAGGGTAAGGGACAGTCTGAACATTGTGTCCACAAATGGTGGTAAAACTGTGGTATAATATAGTTTTTTCTATATTAATGTTCAATAAGATCAAACAATGTATGAATACAATCAAGTACAAATGAAGGAAAAAAATAAATAAATATAAATTTTTATAAACCATCCAAAATGTAAACAAAAATAAGATAAAGAAGACAAATAATTGAAAAAATGTAAATAAATATATTTTTAACATATAAATTATGTATTTTTTAATTTATTTTTATTTTGTATTTTTTATTTTTTATTTTTTTATAAGTCATGGGTCAGGAAAGTTATCATTTTAGCATATATGAAAGGATATACATTTTTATTAATAACGCGTATTAACTCAAAATAACTAAAACTTCAAAAGTGGCAAGCCTAATTGTGATAACTGCATAGATATTAATAAAATAAGTAACATAATACCAGACATTTATAATATCACATTTAACATTATATAGCAAATATAAATCAATTGTATCTCCTCTATGAAGATACACACGCATGTATTAAAGCACAAACTCTATATTCATATTGTATATTGTACTGGAATGGACTAGATCCATTTTATAAATTTTTCTGTTACTTGTAAACTCGTAAAACAGAACATACCTGCAAAAACACGTGTCACTTCATCAACAGGAATGATCGGTGCACATCTGTTTCTCGCCATACACTATGCATGGGGCACAAAATGCTAATTAGATAGGGCCACGTGTCTCTAGTGAATATTCACCTAAAACTCATTCAATTGTTACAAATTCAGAACAATCAGAACATTCAAATACTCACAACACATTTTGTTAGCTCATTGCTGAACTTTAAACCAATTAATATTGTTAAAACATACCAATATCAACGGGGAAGAGAAAGAGAGAAAATATGCGTCTTGTTTCCTCAGCATCACCAGCGAACTGAGGCTGACATAACTCCAGCACCTATAGGAATCTAGAGTGCACCACTGATTAGTGTCCCACCTGAATTGAACACCCATCATTTTGTTCCCAATAAAAATAAAATGAATTGACCAAATGTTTCTTTTGAGTGAAATAATAAAAATTAAACAGAAAAGGTTTTGGGAAGTTCACAAAAAAATAATTCTCTCAAGGTATTTTATCCCAACAAACACCAACAGAAAAATATATATAATATTTAACCCATTTACAAATGCTATTCTCGAGTTGATTGACAGGCAATGTCTGTGTTAAAAGGGTGATTGACTCTTTTTCCTGTAAGGTGGGACTTCCTTTCAACATCTGACCAATGGGTGTTCCAATTTCTCCTATTCATTTTAATAGACTTTGCCCATCTCTGCTAAACAGCCTCTGTTTTAGTTCAAGAAATGTTAACCTACTGTTTCCAATTTCACTGTGAGATCAGTCTGCAACATCTGAGACAGTGCAGATACAGTCTCTGACATCTACATTACAGTGTCTGCAGATGTACTGAACCTATTCCTAACCCAAAACTACACTGACATTTTTTTTTTTTTTGTATCTAAAAATGTTTCATGTGGTAACATCTACATTAAATGTAGAGTCAAACACAAGTCAAAACTATTATTTAACATCACTGAATCAACCTGAATTTTTCAGCCTGAATTAGGTTGAATGCAGTAAACCTTAAAACGAACCTTAAAATCATATTTAAATAAATTCACAGTGCAAATAATACACAAGTTTTAAAAGAATTAATGTAAGTGCTTTTATAACATTTTAAGCTTCACATTTCTGCCTTTAACCCCCTCCAAAAAATGTGGAGGGACAAGTCAAAATTATTTTCTGTGGTACTCAACATTATGCCATGAAATCTGTTTATTGAGCTTAACTTGTTTTGAATCCAGAATATTCCTCTAAAAACTCACTGTGTTAGCATGTTATGCCCCCATTTAAATATCTGGTGCATTGGTGTTCACTTTCCTTTTGGCAATTATTGAGCCCTCCCTGGTTAGTATATACCTTATTAGATCTTCATGATTAGTATCTTGGTATACATTTTAATACCTATACCAAAAACACCAAAAAGTTCAGCTATTGATAAAATGTGTTTATAAGTAAACAAGAGTTTAAACGTTTGGATTACAAGCCAATTACACAGGGCAAACACTGCATACTTATTGGTTGTAGCAATGTAAGTCGGTTATAGTTCTGTACTGTATGGGTCTGTCAGATCCTATAATAAATAGGGGTTCTGGTCATACCATTTTCCTGTCACCACTCCCCAGTGATTACACCCTGCTGCTTGCCTCGCTTGCTAACCAACGTTGTTAATAAGACTCCAGAGGTGGAGTAATTGGCTCTTAATTACCACCGTCTTCCGCCCAACTGGCGTCCTCAGCAGCTGCATGGAGGAAGGTGAAAGAATAAACCAGAGAAAACTAAAGAGGATAAAACATTCAAATGAATTTGTAGCGTAATTGTCAGAGGAAACAGGAGGAGGAGGGCAACTGTTCCAAACATGGATTCTCGATGGGATGAATTGCAAAAGAACTGAATAATAGATATTTTCTCTCTCTCTCTCTCTCTCTCTCTCTCTCTCTCTCTCTCTCTCTCTCTCTCTCTCTCTCTCTCTCTCTCTCTCTATCTATCTTTATCAGTAAAAACTGGTGTTACTGTAAAAGCAGAGCAGCTCATAAAATGTTAAGAGGACAGATGGTGGGAAAAGTGTGGCGCATGGCTTACAACAGCCAAAGAAACATGGGGTGAGGATTCTGCTTGAGGCATCACTGGTTGAAAATTGAGTCGAATATAATTGCTTCTATGAGCCGTCTATGAGACCTGAGGTATGGGAGTTAATTTCAGAAAGTTGTTGAAAAACAAGTTGATGTGATATTCAGTGTGAAACACTCATTGCAAATATAATCAGCCCGAGGGCATTTGAAATTGAGTCTTTAAACGTTTGCAATCATGTCTCCTGTAAATCCTCTGAATGGACCAAGAGAGGACACGCTAATTATGTTACGAGCTCAAAATCTGAAATGAACCCAAACAAAGCTGCAAAGAATCCATTGTTTCACATTGCAAAACTATCAAACTTAGAAAAGCAGAAAGGATATTCATGTGAAAATTTATCTATTCACCAAAAATTACCATTACCAACCATAACACTACCAGGTGCAGCGATGTTGTTTGTTTTTGTGGACTTCTGGACACACAAATTGCATGCTTTCTTGAAGTGATTTGATTACACAGCCTTAAATCTGCTTTCTTCACCTCATGTACTCTTAAACCATTCTGATGGAATAACAGGTAGTGGGTGACAAGCATGCTCAACCCTTAAAACTAACCCTATTTATGTGTGATAGTGGCAGGGCAATAATTACCATTTGATGAAGCCAAATTTTGTAAATTTGTCTCTCTGGCCTTATCATAACAGAATCCCAGTGGTGTTGTAATTAAGTAAATAGCACAGATAAGTACCCCTCTCTATAATTTCACTTTCATGCTTTTACCTGTTGGTCTAACTCGCTGCTTCTATCACTCTGTCCTTCTGTTTATCTCTGTTGTTCAATTATTTGTTGTTTGTTTTAAAAGAGATAGTTCACCCAAAAAAAAAAAAAAAAAAAAAGAATCTGTTATAATTTACTCATCCTTCTTGTTGTTCCAAGCCAGTATGACTAACTTTCTTTAGAGGAACATAAAATAAGTTTTGAAGGATGTTCAAGTCAGCTTTTACATATTGTAACAAGCTACTTTATTCCAACAAAAAGCATGAAACAGGACAAAATGTTACATTGCTGTTTTTTTCACATGTTTTGTGCATGCAGCTTGACTGAGGCAATACTTTTTGTAAAAAGGCAATAATGTAGGCTAGGTAATAATGTCTCATATGCAGTGTTGGAAAAAGGCAATTCATTCCAGTAAACTAATTTGTTCGGTCAGTTTGTGTAAATGAACCAATTCAAAAACAATTTACAGATTCCCTGTGTGGCATTTTAGGTCATCTATTAATTATGAAAGTTATATAAATTAGGGTGTATTACAGGTTTTAGTTGTAGCCTATTTAGTATAAATTTGTCTGTTCAAGATTAATGATGTTAACCTAATTGAGATTGTTCAATCATTCAAAATCCTTCATTATTTTTGGACCTCTCATTGCATATAGGCAATATAACCAACTCTGAACATGTGCTTTTCAGTTTGCTGACAAATTAGTGTTCCATTCTCATATATCAAACATAAGGTCAAAACATCATGCAGATCAAAAAGTTATTGACTAGAATACAAATATTGTTCTACTCACATACCACATATATTTAGTGAAAATCCAGAGAAAAGGTTGTAAACAGATAATTCAGAATTCAACAATTCTCCCGAGTCCCAATGCAATATGTTATGATGCAAAGATCTTAAAATAATCTGGGAGAAGATGCGACACTACCTTAGACATTTTTTGTAATCCTGGCGGACAGTCACTGGTTACAAAGCGGACCAATCACAACTGTTGTGGTCTGCGTTGATGCAACACGTTACATTTTTGAAGAGGTACACATCAAGCTACACCGTAGGCTACACCATAACCGCCGTAGCTATGCGCAGAAGTATAAATCGGCCTTTACTTTTATACTGTACCCACACTGGTTCACACTGCTCTATTCCAATAAAAATGTATGGAGACTAGTAGACATTAGTCTTTACGACTCATGCACAAAATTCCAAATCTTCTGAAGTCATATGCCAAAAAGATTGAACATTTACGTTGTTATCCACTGAAAATCTTACCTTGGAAATCCAGGTGTGGTCACCATTAACTTTCATTGTTTGGAAAAGAGATGCTTGGACATTCTGCTGTAAAAAAATAAAAAAATAAAAATAAATAAGACTGTTTTTGTGTTCATGAAAGAAAGAAAGTAATTCAGGCTTAGAAAAGCATGAGGGTAAGTTAATAAGGACAGAATGTTCATTTTTTCGGTGAACTGTTATTTTAAGTATATACTTGCATCTCTTTGTTACATTGCATGATTTTTAAAACTTCATAGACCATGGTATATAATGATCTATCATCACTGATGAGATTGTATGATAGATTCTAGTCATGCTTATCTATGGGTGGTTTCCATTTTCATTGTGGGAAGATGTTTTGTTTCGCTTTGTCCTTTAGCATTAGCCCACTTGTTACATAATACCTCTGCTGAAACTAATCCCCCTTGTGCTAAACCATATTAGTGTCACAGCTTAATTAGTTGCTCTCTTTTGCTCTCTCCCTTTCTTTCTCTTTCCTTCTGTTTAATCTCCCCTTCTCCTCCCTTCCCATTTCCTCAAAACACTAACTCTTCATCATGTAAAAAAAGAAATGATAGGACATGGAAACCCTGCTAAGCTAAAGCTACATCCCGATCAGTTCAATTAATTTAAACAAGTTTTTAATGATATATATATATATATATAATAAAATATCTGATCTTTGCATATCCATTATAAATTCGTAAATAATAAACTACAAGCTATCAAACACTGCAACCAAATTAAAGAAATAGTTCACCCAAAAAGTTTCATATGGTTTATTTGCCATAATGCTAGTGAATAGTGGTCTGTCAAGCAAAACATAAAATAAAATAAACCTTAAAACTACAGCGTAATTGATACGCTGTGACATATTATGACACACTTTTGGTCATGAGACTCGATGAGAATGAATTAAGGATGATGTTATGGATGTAGCCACCCTATTTTATTTCAGTTCTTTATTAATGATTTCATTTTATTTGAGAGTGAATAACAACTCATTTGGCTCATGCAGATCACACAAAGTGATCAAATAGCTTTAGAAGACTTAAATAGTGCATTTCAGTGTAGGCCTATTTAACTAAAAAAAAAAAAAAAAAAAAAGTTAAACCCTTATCACCTGCTGTGTTGGTTTGACAAATCAGAGTATCATAATCATTACTTCCTGAAAGAGCCATCTTCTAAATATGTCAAAATCATAACTTCCTGAAAGTTCCAACTTCCTTAAAGTTGTAAGTTACTAGAACTTAAGAATAGTAAAAACCCAATAATCGAGTAAATCTTTTTTTTAGCATTATTTTTTTGCTATTATATTTGTTATTTTTTCTATTAGTTGATCTAAGAATTTGTTTAGTGTATTAAGCATCTTCTTTGCCTTGAAAATAGTCATGATACACAGGATTTCTTCTCAAAACCATGGCCCCATTCCCCAAGCATCTCAGATAAACTCTGTGTCACTTAAAGGAATTAAAATAATTAGCACAATTTCTATCAAACATCTACCATCACTTTAGTCATCCATCTTTATCCCCACCCCCTCTTATTTCCTCCCCATTTGTTTCATCTTACTTTCAGAACACATTTGCACATAAATTAATTCAGGCTATTGCTTTGGGCCAAGAATAATTATTAGATGGAATACATCTGAATTTGAGGGCAAATCATTGACTCATTTAAATATGAGTGATGATTACAGCCCCTGTTTCAGAAAATAAATAAAATGATAAAGTGACCAGAGGGCTAGGAATTTAAGAGAATTATATGTGATTGTTGGGGGTGTTCTGCTAGAGGCGGTCACCAAAGGATGAATGTACAGTCTGACTACAAGTCAATCACATACATTTTAGGGGAATTTGTCACTGTTTCTTCAGAACACTTTGATGGAGAGAGACATATACTCATTTGTGAATCTGTGAGAATCAAGAATGGGGGGTATGGGGAGGTGGAAAAAAAAAAAAGTTGAGAATAGGAATCATTTTAAAGGAGACCCAGCATCTGAACAGAAAGTCCTCATTAAAATTAAAGCTCATTAAAACTAATTGCCAATTTAGAAATACCATCTATCCACCTTCATAATCATTGCCAGGCCATGCAGCAGTGAAAGGGCTCTCTGCCTCTGGCCAGTGCTGGACCAATAGCCTACTGCATAACCAGATCTACACGGAGAATCATGAGTACTAATGGCTGCCACACACAAACACAGAACATGTGTTTAAATGAGTGTGTATACACACTTATTGGTGTTTAACTGACCTCAAAAGGTCTGTGGGACCCAGCTATTAGATACTGTAGGGTTAAAAAGTGTAAGGCCACTACTGAAGTAGTGAGTAAGTACTTCTATTGTGCATTCTTTTCTAATGTAATACTCAATCTTGTCCTTGCAAATAGTATCAGCATTAAAATGTGAGTGAACAGTTTAAAATAGTATTGGTATGTCCCCCTTTGCTTTAATGGCAGCATGCACTTGAACTGGCATTTACATGTTTGTGCAAAATCTGATGTTGTCCAAGTATGATTTGATAATTTTCCAATCAGCATTTTTGTGCATCAATGAGAACAAGAAAATCTGACCTTTTACAAAAGATTTAACGTGATCAGTGTCCTTTTTTTTATTTATTTTTTTTATTTATTTTTTATTTTTTTTATATGTCTTGTTTTTTTATTGTCATTTAACATAACTTGTATTTGTTTTATTTAATTAATTTCAAAATCATTTGTTTGTTACCAGGTTGGAATGTAAAAATCTTACATTTTCAGTGTGGTTTTCACAGTGTTAGTTACTTTAAAAAGGTAATTAATTACTAATTACAAATTACATCTTCTACAGTGTAATTAGATTACTGTTCTAATTACTCTGTCTGAAAAGTAATTGCATTACTTATTACTAATTACTTTCTAAAACCCTTATCAGACATGGATGGACATGAAACTGTTCATTTAATTCTGTCAAATAAATTATATAAAATCAAATAAATTATTCATGAACTGGCCAAAGAATTTAAGGGGTCTGCATTAAATTAGAAAACATAAATTTTAACATTAGATGTTCAATTTTGATTTTAAATTCACTATTGTTTTATATAGAATTTAAATATCTATACAGTATTTAACACAATTACATCAGAAGTTACTGTAATTAAATTACTGAAAAATTAAGAGTAATCCCATACTTTACTTTTGTCAATGAAAATTAAAAAGTAATTTAATTATAGTACTTAATTACTTGGTAATGCATTACACCCAGCACTGTGTTTTTGACTCCACTGTACATATAAACCCAGTAACATCTGCAATCAATAAAATACTTAACAAGGTTCATTATGACTGATTTAAATGTAAGACTTTCTCTTCTTTGATTGAACAGATTTCTCACTTCACACATCCTCTGGCGAGGGTACCATGATTTCTCTTTACTGATGAGTTAAAAGAGAATAACTGTATTTTAAGCCAGTTCTTACCTCTGTGTTCTTAACAATAGTGTTTGTTTAATCAACCAAAAATCCTTGACTCCCTTCACCCAGTGGCCTTCGAGGATATATAAAAAATATATATTAAAAAAAAATAATAATTAAAAAAAACATCTGAGAAACTCATGGGTTGATTAAGAAAAGCACATCCTTAAGTGTTCTTGCCTTGCACCCTTATGTAAGTCAGTTCTTGTTGGTCTGATTACTTAAGTGCCATTTCTTGAGGTTCAGGTTGATAAACCATGTTTGTGTTTTGGGGAGTCCAGACTCTGCTGATTTCCCCTCATCATTCACAAACTTCGCTGGCCCAGCACTCTCAGGCATCCCACTGACAGGAGCAACAGCAGCTAATGAGCTACAGGCATTATTAACATGTGTGTTTTGGCCTCTTAATTACTCCAGCTCTAACGTCTGTACACAATTTATAACGAGCCCGGCACAGGAAACCTGTAGGCACTTACCTTGGTGCGATTTCTTCTAAATTGGATGATTATTCAAGCAGGCGGGCAAACATGACACACAATAATTGCTGCTTGCAAATTTTATTTATTAGTGTGATGTATTGATCCAGGGAGTAGAGGAGAGAATGAAAGAGGTATTGGGCTGGGAAGTTCAGACAAGGTCTTTTGGAGTTGGGTTCAAATCCACCTGTACTGTGCTTGCTGTGGTAATCTTGCTCCAGAAAGGTCAGGTTGCTGCCATGAGTCATCTCCACTGCTTTTATCATGTAACCCACACAGAGGACTATTTACAAGCCTCCTTTTGATGATCAAATCACTGAGGATAAGATCTGAGACAGGATGAGAGAGCCGGAAAGGGATAAAGAGAGAGAGAGATTGGGGGCCTGGGTAGCTCAGCGAGTAAAATGCTGACTACCACCCCTGGAGTCGTGAATTCGAATCCAGGGCATGCTTAGTGACTCCAGCCAGGTCTCCTTAGCAACCAAATTGGCCCAGTTGCTAGGGAGGGTAGAGTCACATGGGGTAACTTCCTCGTGGTCGCTATAATGTGGTTGGCCCTCGGTGGGGCGCGTGGTGAGTTGTGCGTGGATGCCGCAGAGAATAGCATGAAGCCTCCACATGTGCTATGTCTCCGTGGTAACGCGCTCAACAAGCCACGTGATAAGATGCGCAGGTTGATGGTCTCAGACGCGGAGGCAACTGAGATTCGTCCTCCACCACCCGGATTGAGGCAAGTCACTACGCCACCACGAGGACTTAGAGCGCATTGTGAATTGGGCATTCCAAATTGGGGAGAAAAAGGGAGAATACATATTCTCAATACATCCCATTCATGATCAGATTTTCAGCTGGACTGTACTTTATTCTGCAACCTTTATTACCACGTGTGCTCCTGGTAAAAAGGGTCTCTACATTTTGGTCCTGAACTTGCCAGAATAGTGAAAAGGGCACCTGCAGGTTGTGACAGATTATGCAGGGAAGGTAGCTGGTTCTATGTCAACGACAGAGGTTTTGATTAAGTGTTAAATGATGAAGTGTCCATACCGGCGTGAGAGAGACAGGTTACCTGTCATCCCCCACCCACCTCACCACCCCTCCTCTCTCTCTTCCTGTCACCCCTACAGTCATTTTCTCAGCCCCTCTTCCTCAGCAGTGCTAGCAGAAGGCCTCTGACAAGCTGATTCATGTTCTCTCTGGCACAGGCCTCTCAAAACAATTTAAGAATGAAATATTGTCTTCCCCCAATCTACTGTATAACACTTCCACTTCTGTTCCCAACTGCCTCTTCCATCTCATCTGACCTGTAGGGTTTGTTCAGACTGAAGGGTCCTGTTAGGTGACCTGAGGCCCAGAGGAGCATTTGTCTAAGCTATTAAAAGTGAAGTGAGACACAGAGGGAGCTGAACCAGAACCTCTGACCTCACAACTGAGACATGAGGGAATCTCTCTTGATATCTACTTTCATAACTCACAAAACCACTGAAGAGCACTGTTTTCTTAGCAAATGTTTGTTCATAAAATAAGTGAGAATAGCATGACTTAATGGGAAATAATTTTTACTTCCATATAATTAAGTTAATATACAGGTGCATCTCAATAAATTAGAATGTCGTGGAAAAGTTCATTTATTTCAGTAATTCAACTCAAATTGTGAAACTCGTGTATTAAATAAATTCAGTGCACACAGACTGAAGTAGTTTAAGTCTTTGGTTCTTTTAATTGTGATGATTTTGGCTCACATTTAACAAAAACCCACCAATTCACTATCTCAAAAAATTAGAATACATCATAAGACCAATAAAAAAAACATTTTTAGTGAATTGTTGGCCTTCTGGAAAGTATGTTCATTTACTGTATATGTACTCAATACTTGGTAGGGGCTCCTTTTGCTTTAATTACTGCCTCAATTCGGCGTGGCATGGAGGTGATCAGTTTGTGGCACTGCTGAGGTGGTATGGAAGCCCAGGTTTCTTTGACAGTGGCCTTCAGCTCATCTACATTTTTTGGTCTCTTGCTTCTCATTTTCCTCTTGACAATACCCCATAGATTCTCTATGGGGTTCAGGTCTGGTGAGTTTGCTGGCCAGTCAAGCACACCAACACCATGGTCATTTAACCAACTTTTGGTGCTTTTGGCAGTGTGGGCAGGTGCCAAATCCTGCTGGAAAATGAAATCAGCATCTTTAAAAAGCTGGTCAGCAGAAGGAAGCATGAAGTGCTCCAAAATGTCTTGGTAAACGGGTGCAGTGACTTTGGTTTTCAAAAAACACAATGGACCAACACCAGCAGATGACATTGCACCCCAAATCATCACAGACTGTGGAAACTTAACACTGGACTTCAAGCAACTTGGGCTATGAGCTTCTCCACCCTTCCTCCAGACTCTAGGACCTTGGTTTCCAAATAAAATACAAAACTTGCTCTCATCTGAAAAGAGGACTTTGGACCACTGGGCAACAGTCCAGTTCTTCTTCTCCTTAGCCCAGGTAAGACGCCTCTGACGTTGTCAGTGGTTCAGGAGTGGCTTAACAAGAGGAATACGACAACTGTAGCCAAATCCCTTGACACGTCTGTGTGTGGTGGCTCTTGATGCCTTGACCCCAGCCTCAGTCCATTCCTTGTGAAGTTCACCCAAATTCTTGAATCGATTTTGCTTGACAATCCTCATAAGTCTGCGGTTCTCTCGGTTGGTTGTGCATCTTTTTCTTCCACACTTTTTCCTTCCACTCAACTTTCTGTTAACATGCTTGGATACAGCACTCTGTGAACAGCCAGCTTCTTTGGCAATGAATGTTTGTGGCTTACCCTGCTTGTGAAGGGTGTCAATGATTGTCTTCTGGACAACTGTCAGATCAGCAGTCTTCCCCATGATTGTGTAGCCTAGTGAACCAAACTGAGAGACCATTTTGAAGGCTCAGGAAACCTTTGCAGGTGTTTTGAGTTGATTAGCTGATTGGCATGTCACCATATTCTAATTTTTTGAGATAGTGAATTGGTGGGTTTTTGTTAAATGAGAGCCAAAATCATCACAATTAAAAGAACCAAAGACTTAAACTACTTCAGTCTGTGTGCATTGAATTTATTTAATACACGAGTTTCACAATTTGAGTTGAATTACTGAAATAAATGAACTTTTCCACGACATTCTAATTTATTGAGATGCACCTGCATTACAATGTAAACATGTTTTGCCATGTTTTACAGTTTATTTTGGTAACAATAAATTAACTGGTTTTATTAGTCAAAAATATAATTTAATATGAATTATCTGAATAAACCAACAAAAGTCATTTTTTAAGGGTTAGATCAAGTCAAAATAGTGCCTTAAGGTACAACTGCATGTATTCACTTTTTACAGTGTATGTTTTTTCTTTGCAAAATAAATGGTACAAATGACACCATGGCATCAAAACATCCCATTAAGATTCAGATAAAAGCACAACATTGTGGCAGTTTGAACAATGCATTCAACATTATAATGATTCTTACTTTTAGATATGCTGAAAATGTGCTACTAGTTAAGTTGTTGACAGCTTTGCAATACTAAATGTTAACATCAAGAAATATTTTGCACATTTTCAAATTCACAGCTAAGGGCGAAGCTACCATTAATAGCTCAACAGGAATAGTTAATAAAGTCTCAAAGGGTCTCATTTAGCCTGTTATACAATATGTTTTCCTGATTTCCTCTACTAGCTCAATGGCACACATATAGGCAGTCAAATAAGTAAAAAATATACAATATATGATAAAATGTATCTTTCCTAGCCATATGTTACAGAAACACATGTAGACATAAATAATGCAGATGACAATCCCTTAAGCAGCGATATGGTTTGATTTAATGCACAGAATGTAGCAGCGATAACTGATTATCCTCTGTTTCTCTTCATTCTGCCCAATGCATAATTTTCTGTCATTTCATATTCCATTTTGTTCAAAGCAAAAAAAAATTATTTTGCAGATGTCTCTTCTTGATAAATGGGAGATCAAATTCAGATTGATTGTTACATTATATAAGTGCGCATCTCATGTATGCCTTAATAAATGTATTGCTGGATGTATGTTTGCGTATGTATTTGTGCATGGAATATGTACATTTAAAACATTGTGTGGCACTGAAGAAGCTTGCTTTTCACTATCTCTCTGTCCATCTTTTTCCATCATTCTGACTCTGAGATCTGAGTGTTTCTTAGTTAATTTGAAGAGAAAAACAGTGTAACATGAGAAAACTGGCATGACTTCTTGTTCACCCCAATACAACAAGCCCTCAGGCCCAGGAGCTGTGGATGTGAAACACATCAAACATCTGTAGATTGTATTACCATCAAAGATTGTGCTGACCTTTGATACAAAGTTTAAAGCCCAATTTCTGCTCTGTGCTATTATAGCTATCGTATCTTTACCATTACAGAGTGGAGCATCATTTCACAATTTCAAGCCGTTGAGGACCATTTTACACATGTTTGTTCAGAAATGCTTTGAAGACACAGAGGCCTTACGCTCAAGGGTAAAACCAATATAAAGAACAGTTGTTCCATGATTAGCAATACCTCTGACAGGGTCTGGAACTAACAGGATTAGATCATGACTATGCCCCCAGGATGAGCTACAGGTCTCTGGGGTAGAGTTGAAAATAATGCAACGCCACCTTAATAATGTCCATACTTTTGTTGCGGGTTCTGCTGAGCCTTACGCTTCAACAACAAGCAATCAATTATCACATGACCTGATTTGTGACAATAGAAACATTTGCGTGTCTCTTTAACCTTCTCACCAGTCTGCTTAGGCTGTAAAAATTTTCCATGTGACTTGACAGAAAACTCTTCTCAGTGCGGGCAACTGTAAATTCATTTTGTCGCTTTCTGCTTATTCAAGTACAGCTCTACCCATTCAGGTAGACATTGCTTAGTCCTCAGGCAACATCAATTCTCTAAGTGAGGAAAAATCATCAGCCTTACTCACAACGCACCACTTATAAAATAGGATTCCCTTTTCCCTTGCAAATTCAATGAACGTTTGGCTAGCATTTTTCCTATGGTTTCCTATGGTCGGTATGCTTCTGGGACTAATTCATATGCACAAAGTATTGCCAACTTCACTGTATCGTACTTCAAACTATCTTCTACAGAAAGAGTAGAGTAAATTTCAAGAGCTTTACCTACCAACTTACTCTGTAGCATCAAAGACCAGACATCTTTCAGCCAACCTAAGGACATTGCTATCCTTTCAAAAGCATTGAAATAACTGTCCACTTCCGATTCCCTGAAATTTGGCACTAGAGCAATATTTTTGCTCACAACAAAAAACAGGTGAGGCCAAATTAGTAGAATTTCTACTACTTATGGAGTCGAGGTTTCGCTGGACAGCAAACTCTCACATGACATTCATCACTTCGCCCTCGAGCTGATGAAGTTTCACCTCTTTTTCGGCTTCAATTTCGAGCCTGCGGATCTCGAGACGCAATTCAAACTCTGCTTTGCATGTCTGTGCTCTCTCCTCCGCATTCATATGGAGATGAGCGAGACAAACTTTCAGTTTTGTCTCCTCTTTTGAACTTGGTGTAATACGTTATAAAGGCTCAGAGGGTGGCAAGACTGCTCTGGCTTTGACCTCGGCATCTGCCACAGCTGTCTGCTTCTTTTTCCACCTCTCCACTCTCACCAGCTTGCACAGCATCACCAAAGAGATCGGTCTCTCTATCCACATCAGGCAATTCCAAAGCATTCAGCTTAAGTAACTGATCAAAGACTTCACTTTTAATTTGTTTTTTTAACGAATGCTTTGTAACAGAGATTTGGAAGTGTGCAGTGATAGCAAGTAAATAATCCTTCCTACACTGTTCAAATTCTCTGAGTGATGGGATATCAAGGAAACTCTGCAAGTTAAATGCCATGCCTACACTTGTAAACAGGCAAAACACAAACAAAGTGGAGCAAAGCATCCAACACCAGTCCCAAAACTAGTTACTGCACATTCACTCAACTCCAGCTCTGGGAATTCAAACCAAGACATCAAACGAGTTATAATTATACGAGCCCCCAATTTATGTTACGTCTCTCTGAAGATTAGGGGTATGGAGGGATGACCCATAAGAAAATAGTTATTCCCTGGAATCAATAACTTAATGGAATGGTTTGAGTATTGGCAAAAACTGACAGAGGCTGATGTAGTGTGAAAATACAAAAGACTTTATTACATACAATGTGGAGAAAGTTGTAACAATGTGATAAGTATTAAGTGATAAATGTCAGTAATTTATACATTATATACACACTAACAGTTTGGCAGATCACAGGGAGAAGGGACATGAGTGGTGCTAAATCAAAGAAAGTAACAAAACAAAATGCCCACTAACTTTAGTATTCCCCAACCCACTAAACTGTCCAACAAAGAAAAGTATGTATAGAAACAAAATAATCTTCAGCGTCCGAGACACTCTACACAAACTACACTGACTAATCCAAACACAAAACAAACAAGGGATATCTCTCACTCCTTACCTGAGGTATCTATACAAATACAAACTCCTACATGTTGTGCAAATATAGGTCACGTGATGTGCTTCCCTATCCTCTCCTGCCTGGTCTGGAGAAACCAGTTCAGAGACCAGTTAGGGTAAACAGAAAGATTTGGCCCTCTGGCCCCAGTTCTAAAAGTAAAAAGGTCCTTTTGGATTTACGATTACCTTTGACCCTCATCTATGGACCAACTGAGACTTCTTGGTTCCACCTAATCAGTGTTATGCTTCTAAATAACAACTTCTGCTAAATCAGCAGTTTACCATGTTAGGATAATTTCCGAAAGTATCTGTATGGTTAACTTATCAGCATCCTGTAAATTTGAAAAATGATGTAAACTCATTTGCATATGCTTATAATTATGGTTGTTTCTTTAATCCAAGTTAGTTTGAGGTTAGCTCCTCAACTTATTTTCTGTTTCTGTCTTTTGCCTTTGGAAATGTGGAGAACTTTGTCTTCAGTAAACTCTTTCTCTATTGATTGAAACTTCAACTTTGACTCCTGGTCTCTTTACTAGGTATAACTGTATTCCCCTACAAAGTTTATTTATTGAACCTGCAGGGCATCCTCCCAGTAATGCATTACAATAATCTAGTCTTGAGGTCATGAAAGCATGAATTCGTTTAGTTTTTAAGTCCTACATTGGATCTTTTTTTAAAAAGTTGTTTTGAAAGTCCTACATTTCCTACATTCTCATTACCAGGTTTGTAAAAAAAGTCTTACAAAATGTATCTAAATATAAGTGTAGTCCATTATTATATGTAGAGATTAAACATAATAAAATGTTGCTTCCATACACTGAAAATTAGTTACATGCAGTTGCTTACTGTGCTATTTCTACTTGATCTAGCCCTTAAAATAACATTTGGTTGTGTAATCTAGTGTATTTACAGTTTGTTGATCTAGGTACATTTAAATATTATGTTTTACTTGAAAAAAATAAATGATTTGTTATTACATGAACAGCCAGCTTTTAGGTTACCTGACAAAACAATTTTTACAGTGATAAACATATTTTATTTTTTTTAAATGGTAACCTAGAAAATGTGCTTCATGTGGTAACATCTAAATTAACTAATTTTATTTAAGACAAAAATAGTATATAACATCACTGAATCAACCTAAATACTTTAGGTTATACCAACAAAGCTAACTTTAAGGGTTAGATAAGGTAGAAATAGCTACATAAGGTAACAATTGCAATTACAGTTTTTCTGCAATTTGTAAGTTGCAGCTATAACCTGCTTAATTATTTTAATTGGACCTAAGGACCTGTGACACAAACAATGGTATTTATACTTTCATATACAGTAGCAATGAGCACATCTAATCAGCTACTGTAGCTTGATGTGAGCTATCAATAATTATGGATATGAGAGCATGCTTGTTTTCAGTACGTGAACATAATCACAACTTCAGGGCATGTTCTCTTTTACAGTGCTTTGTGTTTGAAAGCAATTAGAATCTTCTGGGCCCTGGGGAATGACAATTCACTTGATAATGCATTTTTGCGTTCAGCATGACATTCTTCATGCACATGTTAAAAGAATCTGAGACACGTAGTGTAATAAACAGGTAATGGAATGGTGTGATGGTTCCTCATGGTTCTCAGTCAGTGTAGGATGTGTTCTCACCTACAGTGGAAAGAAGGTGTGTTTTCATTTGTGGAGATCACCAATGAAGAGGCTCTCCAATGCATAGGTCATTTACATGGGCATCAGACATTAGACTCTAATGGAATCCTGCGGTCTAAGGCAGTTTGCACACCCACAGACTGACAGACACAGACACACACACACACACACACACACACACACACACACACACACACACACACACACACACACACACACGTTGGTGTGGCTATCCTTATTAGGACTCTCCATAGACATAATGATTTTTATACTGTATGAACTATAAATTCTATCCCCTAACTCTACCCCTAAACCTAACCCTCACAAAAAACGTTCTGCATTTTTACATAAAAAAAAAAAAAAAAAAAAAAAAAAACATAGTTTAGTATGTTTTTTTAAGCGATTTGAATTATGGGGACACTAGAAATGTCCTCATAAACCACATTTATAGCATAATACCCTTGTAATTACCAGTTTGTAACCTAAAAAAAAATGTCCTCGTAAACCACACAAACCTGCCTGTACACAAACACACACACTCCAATGAGCACTCTAAACTGCATAAATAATTTAAGCTATATGACATACAATTCTAACTCTTCCTCTTTCAGAGATTTGAACATGTTTAAACAGCCCCAGCCTATAATGTGCAAAGACATTAAACTCCAGTCTAAGTAACTAATTTCAGCACCAAGGTTAGCTCCTCTCTCAGAACACTGCAATATCCAGACCTTTTTTGGCTGAATGCTTGATGAAATGTTTAATCTCTGCCACTTTGCTTATATAGCTTATGAGGAAGCGGTCCAACTTTAAACAAAATACATACATACTGTATATACATAATTGAATAGTATAAAAGGGATTGTACGTCAGTATCCGAAGATACAAAGTGGTTTACATTTTCTTGCCCATTACCTTTTTACTGAACCATTCACAATTAGTTTGATTTTCAATTTCAGATTGATTGCATTTTTCACCGAGCAAATTGTACTCTGTCATTATCCTAATAATGGCTAATTGCATTTTAAATATGTGATAGATTATAAATTCATATAATGAGGTCTGGCAGTTCATTTGTGCCATAAATCTTTGTCAAGGTAATTTGTGTTTGTAATAATACTTGAGCTCATGGGTTACTAAATTAATTAAAATCGATTGGGCCAAAAACATAAATCAAACTAATACATTTTCTAATTACAGATTGTCACCTTTTGTATTTCAGGTAGCTATTTGTCAAGTGGTTGTAAAAATGTTCTGTGTGCGTGCATGTACACACGTGCTGCACTCACAAGAATGTTTGCATGATATTTCAGACTCATATACTCAGCCATCAAAAGGGAACACAAGTCTGGGACCATGTAGGCCGATTAGTGCTTTGCTTGTGTATTGGAGTGAGTGTGTATGCACATCACACACACACACACACACACACACACACACACACAAACAGGAATGTCACGCCCTCTCTGTAAGCTTCGAGCAAATTAATATGACTGTAAATTGATTTCACTTTGTTAATTGGTTGAATATCTAACAGGGCAGAGATGCACTTCCTCTAAAGATTGTGATATCACTCATCCATTTACACTTCGGGCTGCTCCACTGACCTGCTCTAATGTACAGGATGTGTGTTCATCTAAGAGCCCCAGTACTCTGCTCTCTCCACCTAATCTGATTTGTGTAGCAGGATTGATTACAATGTAATGTCTGTTTCTCTGGGTTAATGTATTAATGTAGCCAGCTCTTTGACTACCTCAGTGCCAGGCAGACACTAGGGTATTGATTTATGTCTTTTCTTGTCTAATTACTATGGTAGAGATCTGTACGGCAGGGTGTTGGGAAACCTTACCAAACTGCACTCAGCCAAGCTAGAAAATTATATCCATAATTGTAGGATCCAACTCTTTTCACTCAATTGTTTTCAGTTTATGAGCCACAATTGCTTTGCAATAATGAGGTTATGGGTTTTAGCAACAACTGTGAGAAATTAATATCTTCTTAACAATGTTTTGTGTTTGAAAATCTCCACCTCTAATCAAGCTGTACAAATTTTGGAGTATTCAAAATTATGCAACAAAGACAGTAACATCAACAAGACATCATTGCATCCTCTTCCATGCCAGTGCAAAACTGATGTTAAGCAATATCACATCACAGCAACAGGGTACAAGGAGGCTAGATGCACCCCTTAAGTAAAGTGTGTGTCTTCTGGCAAAGTGTATCAAGTGTATCAAGATTGAAAAAAAAAAAAAAAAATTGTTATTGAATATTGATGGAGCAAAATAATTTGTGTGAAAAGAAATAATGGTAGAAGGTTTTTTTTTTTTTTTTTAAGGTGGCAAGGGAGCCTTTAACCCCACACTTGGGGGACTGATAGTAATATACTGTAGTTTAGATATAGGGGCAACATTTTTTAACTTATGCAAATACTTTTGAGACAGTAAGAACTTTTTTAAGTAACAAATTAAGATAATGGGGGGTGTTCGTCCGTTTGGCCCCAATCGACCATATTCGGCCCCGTTTCGCAGCCGGCACACCGGGAAAAATCCCGGTTCTCCATATGGCCAGTCCAGCCCCGGGCTGAATCATGGGCAAACCACACATTGAAAAATAAACAATACCATATAAGTGGCAAATTCTAAACAGCATTTTGCGCTCTTAAAGGGGACCTGCGTGAAAGGGACGCCACTCGAAAAGACTACAATTTTACACAACATAACTTACGGTACTACCATATTAACAGTACTACCGTTTAAAAAAATGATGTGGCACCGCCAGTACTTTGAAGTTTTAGTATTGTGATACTACCATAGCGGTATACCGTGCAACCCTACAACATGATTTTTTTTAATTATTCCATTTTAGATACAATAACCTCTAAATAAATATTAAAACAGTGCATGGAATGACCTCATGAATCGTGAACATTTTTCAACATTTTTGATTTACATTGTAGACACAATAATTTTTTTTTTTTTTTTTTAATGCTGTTTCTTGGAACGCTGCTTGTCCAATCAAATTGGAGGACCAAAACTAACTGTAGCATAAAAACAATCATGCTTTGAATATTGGTTTGGTGTCATTCTTCTTTTTCAGCCCTTGTGTAAAGTAATAGCTGGAGACAGCTTTCAAGCATGGTTTCAAATGAAGAGGTTATGTTAAGCAGGCAAAAACTGAGACAGCAGAGATAATATTGCCCGATACTGATCTTTAATGCTCTCATTCCAAACTGAGAAACGGGTCAAAGGGATCAGAAAGCAAAGTTAATAGAATAATTAAACAAATAGTGAGCTTGTATAGGTCAAGTCTGAGTATATTTGTTTTGTTTTTGTGTGTGGTGCAAAGATAGACATGTTCATTTCTCTGTGCATATGGGCATATATCACGGGTGATAATCCTCCATAAAACACCTATTCAAAACCTCAGATTCCCCTTCACATCTGAAGGCTGCTCTTCTGTTCGTCTCTGTAGAAGAAAAAAGTAACATAAGAGAGAGCATGTAAGACCGAACAGGGAGCAAGGGAGGGTTTGAAAAAGAGAGAAACTTAGCTACATAGAGAGATGTAGAAAGAGAGAGAGAATAGAGCTTAAGAGCCTGTCTGCATTGCCATCTAGTGGCCATATAAATATCTGGACTGCACAATCGTCTTGTTCAACTTTATTGCATCTTCTTTCTTTCTTTCTTTCTTTGATAAAAATATAAGGCAAATCACTACAGACATGAAAATCTTCCTCTCCAAAACACCATTCCTTGTGTTTCCCTCTGCAGGATCCCCCTGATTTGCAGCATCTATGTTTCTTCCAAATTTCAGCATTCAGATTATCCACCCTTCCCATCGGGGGATTCTCGGGAATGGAGAACATTGGTTGTGAGGTAATGGAGAAAATAGAGCAAGAGGGAGCAACAGGAAAAAACAGACGGCGGCATGGTGTGGATATGATAGTGTCCAACAGCCTAGTGGTTCTCCTCAGATGGTGATAGACCCTTGAGCCTGTGGCAAGGCGCGTGATGCATGTCCCCTGGCACTGACTCACTGTGGCCCTCTCTCTCTCTCTCTCTTTGGTAACACCCAGAATCCTCCAGGATTAATCAGAACCCTGGTTGTGTGGCATCTGTCGCCCCCAGCTTGGCCAACTGCATGGCATGACATGATTAAACGTCCCCAGGCATGGAGTTTGCTCAGCAGAGAGCAACACTCCAGTCCAACCAACCTCAAATAATTCACTCAGGGAAGGCAAAGAGATGCAAGGCTGTGTGACTCTTCACACTCTCTAATATCCACCTACAAAACTTAAAGAGGAATGAGGCAAAGAGAGAGATCACCCATAAGAAAGAAAAATAACAAAAGGGACCTCTTTAATATCTCAGTTGCTTCTCCTAGACTTCAACAAGATTAAATGGAGATCAAATAGAGACTTCAGTCTCCCACTTCTCAGATTTTTCCTGCTTCTCAGACATGTGTCTCCACTGGAGTTTCAGAGGAGATCTCAACAATGTCCCAAAATGTGCTCATATTTTCCAAGATAACAAAGTATGCAATTGAAAGTCAGAGATAACAATACAAACTCAAAATTTCACATCAAATTCCTCCAAGCCCAAATTATATTTGCAGTGCTATCCAGATTAATATCAAAGCCCTTTTAGCATATGTCAATACGTTAAAGAATGAAATACCCCCCCCCCCCCTAAAAAATTTAAGGAGGAACATCTGACATAAAGTTGATAAATAACCAAAAACCCTATTAAGAGCTAAGATCAATTATTTGTTTCCTTTAGACATCTCTATATTTTGTGTTTGAAGAGCATACTGTTTCTGAAATGCTTTTCTCGCTCATATATTTTTCATATATTATTTTTTTTTTGTATTTGGAATTTTCTCTCAGCTAAAACTTTCCCCTCTTGTCTGTGTCTTGTTCAATTAAGCCATACAATGGAATGCACGACACCTCTTCAGAAAGCATTTTTAATATCTGATGGTATGGATCATGGCGTTAAATACTTTTGATTGAGACCTTGAGCTACTGTGAGCTGTCAGCACAGCAAAATAAAGAAGCATACAATGTTTGTGCTCTTTTATGGTCTTTTGGTCTCCATCTAACAGTCTGCAACTCACAGAGAATCAATGTTGAATGGCAAGGCAAGGCAAAGTCATCTCACACTAATTTTTCCTGACCATGCAGCCCTCACGAAGATCTTAGGTTGAGAAGAACATTTAGAGAAACACTATTCCCAAAGATATTAAAGTTCCAAAGTCAGTTCAAATGTCTAAATGATGCAATTACTTTGAATACAATACACGATTGGATTCTAATGATTTTATAGAAAGAAAAAAAAAATCAATAGAAGATATATTCCTTCATCTCCTGCTTATGGGTGCAGAACCAGAGCACATATTAATAATTCAGCAAGTTTAAGTTCAGTTAAAATATGCCTTCAAATTGGGCCTAAGTGTATGCACTTGAAACTAAGTAGGTCTGCTGGCAGCAGGATGTCTCTTCTACTCTGACACATTTGATAAACTTGATTTAATTTGATCATGTTTAAAAATAAGTATTAACTATAATGGTGCTAAAACAAACTTCAATCTAACAATTTTGAATGTATTCTGTAATACTTTAAAAAACTAATGAAATTGTTTGATGATTACAGTCTTCTTTGCTGTATTGACGTATTGACTACTGAAACAGGACATGGGCGGCACATATCAAAGGGCCCGAACATCTTTTATTTACGTCACAGCCATGAACTATGATTTGCTATTCAAACCGGCATGGGCGTTTTTCAACCACTTTACATGATTTGCCTATTACATTAAGATTCTCTATTTTCATTGGAAAGTTGAAAAATGCACATCCCAGTTTGAAAATGGCCACAGATTGGGAAACGCCCATTGCTGTTCCACAGAGACCTATACTTCTCTCTGTCGGTAGCAGGTGGTATTAGGGGGAAGGACATTCTCATTCTAGGGAACATTTGATTGCACAAAAATCTGTAGCGTAAGAATCGTCATCAATATTGTTGGTCCACTTTCCAGGAAGAGAAAGAAAAACTGCTAATTTTAAACGCTTATATTTGCTAAAAGTTAAGTTTGTCAACTTTTAGGAGTACATTACCATATAGTTGGCATCAAAGCTAATATACATTAACTAAAAGCCAAAAAACTCAATTTTGAGTTTGCACAACAGTCTCTAGAGTTTACTCAGAATGGTGCTAAAAAAAAATAAAAATGAAAATCTGCGAACAGAAATGTAGTATTCCTAATAAAGTGCTCAGTGAGTGTATGTCAACTGAAATGCAAATTGTTAATTAGCAATCTAATGGCACCCCATACAGATTTTGTTCTGATGGGCATCCAGGTGAAATACCCCATTCATGTTTGTTTTTTTTTTTTTTTTTAAACAAGTCTATTTATTTATTAAATGTGACTTAAGTAGATTATTCAGTAAGTAAATGACTGGGACATTTTATTTACCCCAGACCAAAGCCACTGCCTCAAACTAAGTTAGAATTTAAACTAGTTCAAGAAGAGAACAGCAGAACAAGGAAAGTGAATGTGTGAGTAGGCATACACTGTGTTGAAATATAATGAGAGATAATAGATGGGGATATTTTAGGACATTCATGTTTAATGGAGAATGACCAGCACTAGGCTCCAATGTCACAGCAAATACATTCATATAAAAATGTGTGATATCTTTACTTGCAGTCAGTCTGGCTATTGGGCTTTTTATTTAGGGTCATGGGAATAAATAATTAAGATCATTATATTTTCTGACTCTCTCGCTTGCCTTCCTTTTTTCTCTGGTGTGACACATATACATGAACACATACATTAATGGACAAATGTGCTCATTGATGGAAACGGATGTCCACAAATATACTAAGATGCACACTATTGAATGGTGACTTACTAATGCACGTACTAGAGGACACACCTACGGCTGGCATGGTAGGTGTGGAGTGAGGGCTGTGCTATGATGCAGTCTTTCTGGAGTGGTCTGGAAGCTTTGATCTCTCTGTCATCAGTCAATTTTTCTCATCACGGCTCATTGAAATAATACATAGCAGTTAGACCACCACAGCAACTGTGCTTTGTTGCCATGGCAATCACAAAGAAACTAATTATTACCTGGTGGTGTGGAGATAAGGCTTAGTAACACACAGAGAGAGAGAGAGAGTGTGTGTGTGTGTGTGTGTGTTTGACAGAGAGAAGTGATAGAACATAAGCGAAAGAAAATGAGGAGATATAGAGGAGAGAGAGGCGGCCAAGCAGAGGATGAGAACAGTATACAAAGAATCACTTGTAACAGAATGGAGAGCCTTTTTTGAAAGATTAAGGCAGCCCAGTGCCTACAGGGCAGGATGCCTCTGGATCAAGAGGAGCTATAGAATCATGCTAAAGAGCTAAGTAGAAATGTGGAAAGAGAGAACACTTTGGATCTTAGCCATTGGCTCAAGAAAAATATCAATCCTTTAAAAGAAATGGCCAATCTGTTGCTTTAGTCAAAAACATCATAACCATTCAAACTGCGAATTGAGTTGCAAGATTATTGTAGGGGGAAAAATAATGCATTCACATGTCTAAATTTGTTCAGTACAATGAAGTCACACCTTCGCAGATCTTTCATCATCTACCCACCCTCATGTCGTTTTTTTTTTTTTTATTTTATTTTTATTTTTTTTTTGGAATACAAAATGAGTTAACATAAATCTATGTTAAAACTGCTCTTTTTCCATACATCGAAAATATATTGTGATCACTTGCTGCCAAGATCCATTCCAATTTTGTTTAGGTTAATATATTAGATATATACTAGGGTTATATATTAGACTGGAATTTGAAATAGGGCCTCGTTGCACTCTACAAATACAGTATATTACATCACTGGAGTAGCACATCAGGCATTTACACAAGGGAACAAAGAGATCCAGGACTGCTACCAGTGATATATATATATATATAATACAAATAATAATAAAAGATGCTTAACACCCCAGGTTATAGTATTTGACAGAGTTAAGTTCATCTTTAACTCTGGTAAACAACAATCCCATGAGACTAAAGGCCAAAACACACTCTACCCAAGTATGTGAACACAGATGCGAGAGCTTGGCCACATGCTTGAACATGCTTAACGTTTGTTTTTGTGTTACCATGGCGGGAACAAATCTCAGTACTCAAGGCGATGGAGTTAACTTCAAACTTCTGTGCCATTAAAATGGATGTGTTATTATATAGGTAATTTGCTATAAATATACTGACTTTAGACAATCTTGCTCAACAATATTGTCTTTAAACTATAGATAGTAGTTGAGTTGAAAGAGAAAACTCAACGCAGAAGTGGACAGTTCATACTAATCTCTCTATAGTGCCCCTTGCGAAAACGCTGAGGATGCAGTACGTAGTTGCATTAAGTTATGAATTGAGGTCTCACACATTTCAGAATGCAACGACATGTGAACTCGAACTTGCGTGGCAAGATGCGTCTGCGTTCACGTACTTGCATAGAGCATATTCCGGCCCTAACTCTACTTCCTTAAAAGCGCCCAGAAATTATTTTCTTCGAGTTTGACACACCTGAGTCACTATTCACTTGCATTAAATGGCAAATAACCCTGTGAAGACTTTTGATATTTTTTTTTTTCTTTTGTGTGTGATGGAAGAAAGTCAAACAGGTTTTGAGCGACATTAGGGTGTGTAGATAATGACATAATTTGTATTCCTATTACTTTAAGTAATCGTGTTATGCATGCCTTGGCACCTTGTTTAAAAAAATAAAAACAAGTTAGTGCTGAATGACAATGAGGTAAACCTTGAATCTTGAACCTTTATTTAGTGGTACAACACAAGAGCAGGTATGTTGAAAGTCATTGCTTTGCCTTCAGTTTCTGACTGTGACAGTCATATGGCAGACATTTTGTTCCTTGCTGGTTGGCAGAAAGCAGTGTGGAAAGCAGCAACACAGGGCGAACAGCCCTTAAAAGTCCTGACCTGCAATACAGCGGACCACTGAGCGTGGAGGAAAGAGACTGGTGTCCATTTTGGGGGGAATTGGGGAGTAATCCGTAGGCACTCACAACAATAAACGCCCATGACCAGCATGATGGAGTCCATATCCAGTCTTCTGAGCTCATAAGCCCACAGACGCCAGTCCGCTGTGCACAGGAGCACAGAGTGAATCTCCCAAAGCATACAGGCTGCTCACTCTTACTCTGTTTCTCATACTGATACAGACACATACACCAACATACGCGAACACAGAACAAGTTCACTGAAGACAATTTTTACACATTCTGAAAAATATTTGAACACTTCCTAGAACTTTACGCACACACAAACAAAACCCACATTCTAGAATAAGTAAAATACGTACTCGTGACAGAAGGAAGATTGTTTTTCAAGTTATGGCATGTAGGCTGTTGTGATTTATTCTACACTTGAAAATCAAAAGGTATATTAACTCACCTCAACCTTTAATGAGCTGACTAGCTGCCCAGACCTACAGTACACTGCACAAATGTCAAATCCTAAATGGAATGGGTACTATTATAACTCAAATGTATGAAAAGTATCTAGTGGTATTTCAAAGAAATTAATCCAAAAGGTGCTGGCAACCTTCTGAATATAAAGCAACAAAAGCAAATCCAAGCATTTTGGAGGAAACTGGGCTGTGGCCCAATCTAGTAACAATTTGTTTACTATAGTCATGCAGTCTTTATTAGTGCTTGGTCCACAGAGATGATTATAATACTTTACCTTTATTTTTGCAAAATGATTTTCATGTTGCTTGTATGTATCTGTAGCAAATTAGCTTAAACGGGAATTATTTATAATTAATTATAACTGGTTATAATCAATAATAAATATTTAGATTAGATCTTAGAATTAACTGTAGCAGAATCGATATTACAATTACTTGATCTGTCCGTCCAGCGAGCAGACAATATAATTATTTATCAACTCTTGGAAGATTACTTTCCTGGCCAAGGAACAATAGCCTTCCTACTTATACAGTGCTAGCAGTAGTTTAGCATGTAGCAAGGAGCAACATTCAGTGACTTTGAATTGTGAGCGGAACACAGAGACAATCAATTGTGAATATAAGGGATTTAATATATGAAACTATAACTAACATACAAACAAAGCAAAACATACATATATAGAATGAAGGAAAGTAAGAAAAGGAGAGACAGAGAGCAAAGAAGGCAGTATTTCACGTCAGTTAACCACAACCTAAATGAGAATCATCAGAGGCACAATTCACCTTAAAAGGGGTTCAAACTTAAACGCGCATCTAATCAGTTGTAAATGGTTACTTGCATTGGTTTGTTGCTGAATAAGAGTCTTGATGCGGTAGACGAGGTTCTCAACGATTTCTTTAGGAGTGAGTTGAAGAAGTCCACAGGAAATCCACAAAGTTACTTGAAGGTAAACACTGCCAGAAGGTTAAACTCAAGAGAGAGTTTTGGAGTGTGTTGGTCTCAAGAAGAAGAGTTTTGAGCGATGATTAGTCTGCGTTCTGGAGTTTTGATAATTCATTGCCGCACCCATTTTGTGGGTGGAGTGGCCAATCAGAGGCATGCATTTTGAGCGGGAGAAACATCCTTTGTCTCCGTTTATGGCCCATTCGCATTTTATTGCTGATCTGGACCGCTAGTGCAGCTTTTAATTCAAAACATAGTAAGAATTGTTCGATGCATTTCACGATCACATGGTGTACATTATTGTGTGAGAAATAAAGGGAAGATCATTTTGATACCAAGAAGGTAACCTCCAGACGATATTAAAGCAGAGATACACTCATACACTTGAATATATGCGTTTAACGTCTAACTAATACAAGTAAAGGGTTTTAACCAAGTTAATATAGTAGGGGAATATACATACAACACATGCATATAGCAGATACATTTATAACTGCTTACTATGGCCTAAATAGAGAAAATGTCTTTAGGTGTATGTGTGACGTGTATTGGAATTACTGGAGACAGACAACTGCTCTGGTGCCTGGCACGGGGGGGTCACCCCCCTTTCTGTGGAATGTGTTTGAAGCTTGATGGAGACACTCCAGAGGCGACCTGTTTTAGCATCTTTTGATAGTGATAAAGACCATCTGCAATTTAGCACCCATATAAATGTAAACGTGGAGGCCAGGTCAGTAATTTATATGCAAATGTCAAAAGGCTAAAAGGTTTTTTTTTCAAACAAAGTGTAATTAGCCATCACTGATCTTACACAGATGTTACATATCGCTGCACTTTCCTGGTTAAATAAACACTAGAGGTGCTATAACAACAATGACTTTTATTCACTTTCACACAAAGTAAGAGTAAAACGGTGGATTATCAGTTCATAAACATGTACTTTTTGCCTTATTCCTCACACAATGCTATTTTATGACATCAAAACACTTTTACTATAGGCCATGATACATCTTAATGTTTGCATTTGTAGTAGGATCAGTTGAAACCTGCCTGCATTACTGTGCTGTGTCATATATTTGTAGTATTATTTGTCAGCCAATCAGCGTCCTTTCCTTTGTGTATATAAAGGGTTAGTACATGCCACCTGGATATGCATCATTGCTTCTCCATCAACATTTGCATCATTGCTGCGCCGTCTCTTCCGTTTGACGTCACTCGTTCTCCACCTAAGGTACTGGTACGTTCCATTTACCTTGGAAGTCAGATATCGGAGCTGGGAATGACATCACTCCCGAGTTGAACGCGTTCCAGTACACCAGTCGGAAAACCAAGATGGATGTGTCCAGGCAAACCTTTATTGTGCTTTCTCTTTCAGAATACAAACAGGGTGAAGGAAGTAGCCATTGTTAGCAATACCAGTCGATAAAAACACATAAAAAAGCGGTATTTTGCACAGATAATGCCGAAGTATCATGCCCACAGATAGAGGTACTGTGTGCACCACTGAGTTTGAGACACAGACAAACAGAAGTGCTAATAAACAATATATTACTACTGTTTCACTTACAGTTGATGCACTGAGCAGCCATTTTGGATTCTGAAGCTGGGGTCGTTGCAGTTCCTCCGAGTTTCTGAGTCGGAACTCCGACTTGAGGGGGCGTTCCAGTTAAAAGTTCCTATTGGGAACTCGGAATTTCTGACTTCCGAGTACAAATGGAACGCACCATATGTTTTGATAGCTGGTGGGCTAACTTGATACTTACTGGGTATATGCACTGGTTAATATTAGCTCACCTGTTGCAGCCAGGTTTGTGTCGAGTCCTAAATTCTCTGCAGCTTGCAGTGGATATACTGCTGATCGTTCCCTAGGTATGTAGATTTAGTTGTTACATGTTTTCTGTGTCAACGTTGTGTCGTTCGGCAACTCATGCTGTTTTTGTACATTCTAGTGTGTATTGCATCCCTTGTATGTCAGCGAAAGGCTGCTGTGATGTACACTTTGAGCAACCGTATACACGCTAACATTCCTCTGTATTGGTATGTATCCTCACTATTGTTTAATTATGTTGGGTGTGGGGTTCATTTCAGTTTTAACCATTTGCTGTCTCGATCTGGTAGGCTGATCTGCATGACTGAAGCTGTTCTCTCCCTTTCTGTTTGGGCTGCGGGGCGGAGCACCTGCATAAGGAGAGCACTGCTGTTTTGCTGCTTTGTTTACTGGGCTCCCTTTTAAGTGGTTTGTGTATATGTATAATATGAAGATACCTAGACGTATGCATATGCACACCATACTTATATACTACAGCAAACAAAGAAACATCCTCTCACTATCAACTGCTTTTATTTTCAGCAAACTTAACATGTGTAAATATTTGTATGAACATAAAAAGATTCAACAACTAAGACATAAACTGAACCAGTTTCACAGTAACAGTCAGTATCTGGTGTGGCCATCAGCTGCATAAAGTACTGCAGTGCATCTCCTCCTCATGGACTGCACCAGATTTGCCAGTTCTTGTGGTGAAATGTTACCCCACTCTTCCACCAAGGCACTTGCAAGTTCCCGGACATTTCTGGGGGGAATGGCCCTAGCCCTCACCCTCCGATCCAATAGGTCCCAGATGTGCTCAATGGGATTGAGATATGGGCTCTTCGTTGGCCATGGCAGAACACTGATATTCCTGTCTTGCAGGAAATCACACACAGAATGAGCAGTATGGCTGGTGGCATTGTCATGCTGGAGGGTGATTTCAGGATGAGCCTGCAGGAAGGTTACCACATGAGGGAGGAAGATGTCTTCTTTGTAATGCACAGTGTTGAGATTGCCTGCAATGACAACAAGCTCAGTCCAATGATGCTATGACACTGCCCCAGACCATGACGGACCCTCCAGCTTGATCCTGATCCAGAGTACAGGCCTCGGTGTAATACTAATTCCTTTGACGATAAATGCGAGTCCAACCATCACCCCTGGTAAGACAAAACCGCGACTCGTCAGTGAAGAGCACTTTTTGCCAGTCCTGTCTGGTCCAGCGAAGGTGGGTTTGTGTCCATAGGCGACACTGTTGCCAGTGATGTCTGGTAAGGACCTGCCTTACAACAGGCCTACAAGCCCTCAGTCTAGCCTCTCTCAGCCTATTGCGGGCAGTCTGAGCACTGATGGAGGGATTGTGCATTCCTGGTGTAACTCAGGCAGTTGTTGTTGCCATCCTGTACCTGTCCCGCAGGTGTGATATTCGGATGTACCGATACTGTGCAGGTGTTGTTACACATGGTCTGCCACTGCGAGAATGATCAGCTGTCCTTCCTGTCTCCCTGTAGCGCTGTTTTAGGTGTCTCACAGTACAGACATTGCAAATTATTGCCCTGGCCACATCTGCAGTCCTCATGCCTCCATGCAGCATGCCTAAGGCACGTTCACGCAGATGAGCAGGGACAATGGGCATCTCACTTTTGGTGTTTTTCAGAGTCAGTAGAAAGGTCTCTTTAGTGTCCTAAGTTTTTATAACTGTGACCTTAATTGCCTACCATCTGTAAGCTGTTAGTGTCTTAACGACCGTTCCACAGATGCATGTTCATTAATTTTTTATGGTTCATTGAACAAGCATGGAAATCATAGTGTAAACCCTTTACAATAAAGATCTGTAAAGTTATTTGGATTTTTACAAAATGATCTTTAAAATACAGTGTCCTGAAAAAGGGACGTTTCTTTTTTTGCTGAGTTTATATATATATATATATATATATATATATATATATATATATATATATATATATATATTTTTTTTTTTCTTCACACAACTCATGCCGTTGCATTGGTCCTGAAGTTAGGCTCTGGTTAGATTTATTTGTATTTATTTTTATTTCACATGCTTGTCTAAGGCACGTCTGTTCAATGGTACTTGTGCTCTTTAAGTTAAAAAAACTTAAGGCCAAAGTATACTTTGGTTTTCTGTGTGCCGGAACGTCTCGCACACAGTAAGCATGACACAAGTTTCGTCATCAGCACAGTATGCCAGACTGTGCTGCTTGCAGTCCTGTTTTTATAGACATGCGGACAGTCCCCTCTGTGCACATCATCGGTGCATGTGCCTACCACTGATTGTAATAAAGACTATCACAAAGTTGTCGTAATGTATTGCCAAGCCTTTATTTATTTGGGAAAACTTTTAAGTGCCACACGGTGGAAATTTAATCTCGGAACTGCTGCAATATGCGTAATGAACCACGCAATATAATTTTGCTAACATGCCACCAGTCACATAATTTTCATGAGATTAGGCTGCATCAACCGGTTATCAAATTCAAAGGTGGATCTGGAATGGTTAAATGAATGCTTCATTCCAGATGAAGTTGGAAATAATCTACAGTATAATCATTTAGAAATTCCCCACTTCTATCAAAGTATTCCAGTTAATCATATGTCACAGTCAAAACATTGACATACTGTACACAATCTACCATAAGCAATGTTATTGTAACAAGTCAGGAGAGAGTGGAGGATCTAAATACAGCATCTTTAATAAACAAAAGAAAACCAGATAACTCAGAACATAAAGAAACAAAACACGGGGAACAGACGTACAGAGTAAGGCATAATACATGCAAAAACTGACAAAAGGAAACAGGGAAAACAAGGGCTTAAATACACAATGGCAAACAAGGGAATGAGGGACACCTGTGGAAACAATCAGGGGAAAACCAATCATAAAATGAAACTACAAAGGACTACAAACTAACAGGAAACAGGAACATGGGAACTAAACAAGAATTTCAACATAAAAGTCAATGCAAAAACAGAGAATATGTGATAGTTATCACTCACTAGCTGGCAAGCTGGCTAGCTAGTAGCTCAAGAAAAATTTAAATAGGTGAAAACATAGGCAAGCATTGATGCACAATCATTTCTTCTGTGTTAATACATCTTCTGGTGTAGTGAAACATTAATACAAAATCAAGCATCGCATCAGTTCAAGCAGGTCATGTCAGTCAACCCTTCTGAAAACCAGCTTATGTTGCGTTTTGGGTGCTGGTCCTCCAGCATGGGATGCTGCTATGAGGGTGTCCCCACCAGGGTTTTAAACTAGCTTCCCAGCTTTATCAGAAAGAACATGCTGGTCAACCAGCTTCACAGCTAGGTGTTGCTGTTGAAAAGCATGGCTATGATGGTCCACCATCTAGACCAGCACCAAACCAACACTAGCCAACATAAACCAGACCAGCATGGATATTGCATGCTGGTTAAGCTCATCTTTTAGTGGGGAAGCTTGATGCTCAGCTGATCGTCATGACTACCAAACAAATTCAGACACCTTTCATTCATTCTTAGACGCTTCTCTGGCATTGCCACAGTAGCATATGCTGCATTCCACTTAAGTCGGATGTGAGATATTCCTACTTGATATCTCTGATCTCCAACCTTAAAAGCATTCCATTGCCAAACTCTCGGAAGATGGCGGGTGCTTCTCAGTCGGAAGGCTGCAGCCTCGTTAGGCTGGATATCTCTGCTGCCATGTCAATAAGCACCGTTGAAGTCCATCTTGTTTCGGCCCTGGGTGTGGAAGCTATTTATGTCCACCAGATGGCATTGTCTCTTTTCCAGGGTGGAGTCTAGGAACAGGTGCAATGAATTACTTGATGAGTCTTGGATTGAGCAGGCTTGTAAAAAGACCCTTCTCCCCAGAGTTTTGGCCTCCCCTCACCAGCACCTTGAATTTTTTCAGTTGATTTTTTCAGATTTATTGTTCTTTGTTTTTCTTTTTATTTCCTTTTCTTATTACATATTTTGATTTTGTTACTTTGACTTTAAAATAAATAATATTTTTTGTTTAAATCGTATCCTTGTGTGGCCTCACCTTCATCTTACTCTGCCATGAGCCGGATGGTTTGTAACCATATGGGGGCTCGTAGTCTGAGATTGTAGCTGGGATCTGGGCCTCATTTCCCAATAGCATTGTAAGCCTATGTAGATCGTAGAATCCACCTTACAATTCATCTTAGTTTTGCGGCCCATTTCCCAAAAGCATCATAACTTAAGTAGTACTTGAAAATGCTTGTAGATTAACGAGTGCTCTGGAGAACTCGTACAGCGTTTAGAACATCGTAAACACAGACTTACGCAGACACCTGCAGGACAAACACGAAATTACACCTGATTACACAATTTAAACACCTATAGCTACAATTTATGCTAATTTAATATCACTATACATGTGTTTTATTTTATTTATTTTTTAACCAAAAAGGCTAATAATAATAATGAATGCATAAAATGGTTAGTCAGTATTGTTGTCACAGTCTCTCTCCATCATGTTTCCCAGAATTCACTGCCCTAATCACTTCCATCTGTTCATCGTCATCCTCACCTGCCTTCCATTCCCTCATTAGTTTTCTGTGTGTAAATACCCTCTAGTTTTTTTTCAGTGATTGGTCAGTGCTTGAAGTGTTATGTTGAGTTTATTAAGTGTATAGATATATTGATAAAGTGTTTCCTTGTTTTGTTATTTTGTGAAGTTAACTCTATTGTTTGTTCCACTCCAGCATTTATAATTAAAAGATTTAAAGATTCTACTCCTGTGTCTCCTCTCTTCCTCTTCCACTCCTAGACACCAACATTACAGAAGGACTTAACCACAAAGAATACAGATATACTTACCTGCTCTTCCAAATATCTTCCTCTACTCCAGCGATCCCACTAATCCTCCTCTCCTGCAAAGCCTCACCTTGTTGAGCACATCACTGAGCATGGAGCCAACAGAGTTATTCTTGGAGCTGTTCAGGCAGGATCTTCCCCTCTTTGACCTCAATACCGTATATATACTTCAAGCCCATTTATGGAATGGGATTAAACTTCCACAGACCCACAGCACTTCTGGAGGCGGAAGATCTTCCCTTGGTGAATTACATCCTAGCCACCCTGAATATGCATAACCCTTCACTCGCCTCATGTCTAAAACAGAAATTGACTTCTTCCACGACTCCTCCCTCCGCACCTTCCACGGCCCCTGTCTCTACACCTTCCACAGCCCCTGTCTCCACACCTTCCATGCCCCCTATCTCCAAGGTAACTCCTCTCCATACAATTCCCCTAAATAATTGTTTTTTGGGGGGGCTCATCCTCTCCAGGTTCCAGTGGTCGATTCCCCACCGCAGTCAGTGGTAGCGACCACAGAAGTTGCATTTCCCCCACATGCTGTGAATTATGGCAGGAACCCTGGGCCACAACCTATGCCAATGTGCCACGGTTAACAAGCCAGTGCCCATGCCTGCCACGGTTAAAGAGCCAGAGCCATTGCCTGTAGCCTCGACCATCCCAGAGCCAGTGCGTGTAGCCACGACCGCCCCAGAGCCAGTGCGTGTAGCCACGACCGTCCCAGAGCCAGTGCGTGTAGCCGCGACCGTCCCAGAGCCAGTGCCTGTAGCCGCGACCATCCCAGAGCCAGTGCCTGTAGCCGCGACCATCCCAGAGCCAGTGCCTGTAGCCTCGACCGTCCCAGAGCCAGTGCCTGTAGCCTCGACCGTCCCTGTATCCACACTCCCTGCTGGCCAGAAGAGGAGAAGGAAAAGGACTCCTCCTCCCCAGTCTCTGCCTATGCTCATGACCAAGGAGGTCATTCCCCAGTCTCTGCCTGTTCTCTCTTCCACGGCTCTCAGCCCCGAGCCTTCCACGGACTCTTCCCTCGATCCTCTCATAACTCCGCATTCCATGGCTCTGTCCCTCAAGCCTTCCTTGGCTCTGCCTTCCTCGGCTCCACCTTCCTTGACTCCGCTTTCCACAGCTCTGCCCCCAGAGTCTTCCATGGCTCCGCCCCCTGAGTTTTCCACGGTTTTGCCTCTCGAGCCTCTCACAGCTCCGCCTTCCACGGCTTCACCCCTCGAGCCCCTCACAGCTCCGCCTTCCACAGCTTCGCTCCTCGAGTCCCTCATGGCTCCGCCTTCCATGGCTTCACCCCTCGAGCCCCTCACGGCTCCACCTTCCACATGGCTCCGTCTTCCATGGCTTCACCCCTCGAGCCCCTCACGGCTCCGCCTTCCATGGCTTCGCCCCTCGAGCCCCTCACGGCTCCGCCTTCCACGGCTTCGCCCCTCGAGCCCCTCACGGCTCTGCCATCCACAGCTTCACCTCTCGAGCCTCTCATGGCTCCGCCTTCCACGGCTTCGCCTCTTGAGCCTCTCATGGCTCCGCCCCCAGAGTCTTCCATGGTTCCACCTCCTGACCCATTCCCCATCCTGAAGCCGCCCCCTAGGCCTCCTGATCTACCTCCTTGGATCCTTCATCTTCTGCATCAACCTACCCTCATCATCCATTTTTGGGTGTCAGGAGTTGCCCTTTAAAGGTGGGGGGGGGTAAATGTCACAGTCTGTCTCCATCATGTTCTTCAAGGACTCTTATTTTGAAGTTTTTCCCTGCACTACATTTCCCAGAATTCACTGCCCTAATCACTTCCATCTGTTCATCGTCATCCTCACCTGCCTTCATTAGTTTTCGGTCTATAAATACCCTCTAGTTTTGTTCAGTGATTGGTCAGTCCTTGAAGTGTTGTGTTGAGTTTATGAAGTGTATAGCTATATTGATAAAGTGTTTCCTTGTTTTGTTATTTTGTGAAGTTAGCTCTATTGTTTGTTCCACTCCAGCATTTATAATTAAAAGATTTAAAAGATTCTACTCCTGCATCTCCTCTCTTCCTCTTCCACTCCTAGACACCAATGTTACAATCGGATAAATAGCTAAATTAATAAGTAAATAAATAAAAGTTATTTGTGGACTAGTTAGTAACAACAAAGTGGTGGGATGATTGTTGCAGAGAACTGCAAAAATTACAATCAGAGAGAGAAGGAAAAAAGTCAATAACTTGCTGCCGTGCATGAAAATCATCCGTACAGTATATTGGCTCCTCGTCTCCTCTTCCTCTCTGACACCTAAGGGGGCTCTCGCCCACACTACGCATTGTGTAGTACCGCACATGTTGTGTAGCATTGCTGTTACCATTATCACTTTTGGGAAAAAAAAGCAGATCTCCCTTTGATTGGTGAATGTCCCTAAAGCGCAGCTTCCACGTGTCTCCTTATTTTGCACTCCACAATAACACGGTGAACCTCGTTATATTCAATTAATGCTTGTTGTCATTAGCAGGACCATACACAGGGTCTCCGCTGTCTTTACTGATCCTTGAAGCTTTAGTCTCGACCCACAGAGCAATTTTTTTAAAGGAAATATTAAGTGATTGTGAAAAATAAATATATTGTTCTGCACAAAACGACTGCAAAACAAAATGCAATTATGTAATGAATTAAGTTGTACACTTAAGAAAATATTTTTTAAATATTTCCAGCGAACTAAATACAAAAGTTTTTAATGATACGCAACAAATATAATGAAGTTGCAATGACGAGCAGCACTATATGGTCAGATTTCAGCACGTCACGTTTATGGCCAGCGTCTCTCTTAATTAGCACTTAAATCGCATACTCGCACGTTCATGTTAAGTGCAGTTTTGGGAATAAAAAATAACAAACATTCGTAAAATCGCTCATAGAAAATGCTCTTAACCGCTAACATCAATCGTTATTGGGAAACGCAGCCCAGGTCAGTAATGCCCTTCGGATTATTTGTCACTAACACATCACGTGAAAGGTATTGTGTTAGTGTTGGTTTGAAATATTTGGGTGGGCCTGTTTACTGATTGGCAAGTAAATCATTTAATTGTATTTGATTGATTATAAATTGGGCCTATTTGGGTTTGGGGAGTGCTACGTGGATTTATTGATTGGGGAATAATTAGTATTTTGGTTAACTTTTGAAATATTTTTCCTTTTGTTGGATGTTTTTCCCTGGTGCTGGAGACAGGAACACCAAGACCGTCCTGCGGTCAAGGTTCTGGTACCTTGACAAGGGTCAAGCTTTTGATGCACATGATCAACTAAAGTGAGTGCGAGATTGGGTTACGTTTACTGGAGAAAAGGTTAAGTGTGGTTTAGACCACCACAGCTACGTAAAACCCCGTGCTTAGCAGTAGAGTGATTAACGCTGTTTTTATTTTGATTTGTTATTTCAGTTTATTGTTTTTGATGCATCAGACATGGATAGACTGATTAGCAGTTGAGCTGCATGTGGGCGTACCCACACCAGGGTTAAGATTAGTTAATTGGTCTATTAGTTTAAATACAGGGCCGCTCCTAAATTATGTTTTCTTCTGGCATCGTAGCGTTGTCTGCACTGCTCCATTGGTTGTTCGCAGTCAAGGGAATTTGGGTAAGTGTGGATCAATCATTTGTTTGATTGGGCTCTTTTTCAATTGATTCTAATTGGTAGGTAATTTGGTGGGCTCAGTAGAAATTTTGAGTTGTGATTTTTACAAAATTACAAAAATTGGATAGGTTGGAGGAGTTTTTTGTTGCTCCTACTGAAGAAACTTGATTGTCTCATTTACAAAAACTGGATAGGTTGGGGGAGTTTTTTGTTGCTCCTTCTGAAGAGACTTGATTGTCTCATTTACAAAAATTGGATAGGTTGGGGGAGTTTTTTGTTGCTCCTTCTGAAGAGACTTGATTGTCTCAATTACAAAAACTGGATAGGTTGGAGGAGTATTTGTGTTGCTCCTACTGAAGAGAGACTTGATTGTCTCATAAAATATCAGCTATGAAGAGTTATTGAACATAACTTCGAGGTGTCTTTAGCAACTCTGCAAGATGAGTTGGTAAAGCCCGAGTTGCCAGTGAACCTGTTGGAGTATGTAAATGGATTTATTTTTAGCAGGCAAATTCGCCAGTGAAAAGTTGGGTAAGGCCAAATAAAAATGAAAACCTGGTTTGATCGCAGGGCTGAGCATAAAGAATTTAGCCCTGGTGATCAAGTGCTTGCGTTCTCCCCATTACAGGTTCACCCCTTTTAGCAAAATTTGTGGCCCCTTATACAATTGTTCATCAGGTGTCTGAACAAAATTATGTACTGTCAACTCCTGACCGTAAGATATCTACAAAATTCTGTCATGTAAATCTATTGAAACCTTATTACAGTCGTGCATCCAGGTTGGAAGCCATTGTCCAAGATGCTGAAGTGAAGTCTGTCGCGCTGGTCGCAGGAAATGTGTTCGCCTCTTCCTTGCATATGGTAGCAGCTTGCGCTGAGGAGCGGAATGTTCCTGATGACTGTGTTGTCCGGCCTCAGCAGTAATTCAGAAAAATTTAGTTGTAAAATATGTTCGGGCATTTGTCGAAGGAATACCATGCTGAATTTAAGTTTCTTATATCTGAGTTTCCGTCACTTTCTTCTGATTCGCCATTGTGTACAATGTAATACAGCACGATTATAGAGGTGGGGGATTCTTCACCTATTCGACAGAGATTTTATCATGTATCCCCTGAAAAGCGTTTTGGAAGCTGAGGTTAATTATCTTTTGGGTAATGGCTTAGCAAAACCATGTTATTCAAGCTAGGCATCACCTTGTCATTTAGTCACTAAGCCTGATAAAACTTTTAGGTTTGTACGGACTACAGAAATGTGAATAATGTTACAAAGCCTGACTCGTTCCCACTTCCATGCTTGGAAGATTGTGTGGATAGCGTGGCTAGTTTTGTAACAAAAATCGATGTCCTCAAAGGGTATTATCAGGTTCCATTTCTGCGTTTACACCGTCTGGGTTATATTCTTACACCGTGATGAGTTTTGGCCTTCGGAATGCACCTGCAACCTTCCAGCGCTTGATGAACCAAGTGATCTCAGGGCTGAAAGGGTGTGCTGTTTATTTAGACGACGTGATCGTTTATAGGCAAACATGTGAGAAACATCTTTGCCGAACACATGCATTGTTCACACGTCTAACCAAAGCCAAACTCAATGTATATTTTGCAAAGTGCGAATTTGCAAGAGCTATGGTAACCTACTTGGGAGAAGTGGTAGGACAGGGACACGTGCGTCCTGTACCCATGAAAGTTTTGGCCCTTGATTATTTTCCACCTCCTACCACCAATAAGGAATGAATGCATTTCTGCAATCAATAAATTGTCAACGAGTATTTGAACATGCAAAACTTCTGTTAAGCACTGTCCCTGTTCTTGCTGCACCCCGGTGGGATCGGCCTTTTCAAATCCAAGTAGATGCCAGTCAGGTGGGTGCAGGTGCAGTTTTGCTGCAGAAGGATGACAATGGAGTGGAAAGACCAGTATGTTTATTTTCAAAGAAATTTAACTCTTACCAATTTAACTACTCGACAATCAAGAAAGAGGCGCTGACATTGATTTGGGCACTTCAACATTTTGACGTATATGTGTGTGGAGGTTCTGTACCTATGGTAGTGTTTTCTGACCACAATCCACTCACATTTTTACATTATTTGTGTAGCCCAAATCAGCGTCTTATTCACTGGGCTTTGTTCTTACAGCCATACAGTCTGAAGATCTGTCATATCCGGGGGTGGACAATGCTATGGCTGATACATTGTCCCATTCCCTGACTGAATGATGTTGCCAGTTTCTCTCTCTCTCTCCTCTTGCTTTCCTGTGTACTATTGGTTCAGTATTTTTCAAGGCACCAGAAAAATTGCTGAAGGATGGGGCTGTGGATTGGCGAGCAGTTAGAGCGGACTGTGTTGACGTCAGCTGGTTGAGAGAGTGCTCTGGTGACTAAACAACGCCTTCAATTTTGACTGAATGAGTAGCCTAATTGAACAAATTAAATTAGTAAACTATTTTGTGGATTTAAGTATGTTTTTGTTTGTTTTTTGGTAGGTATCCAAGGTTACAGAGTCCCTTTTTGAGAAGCCTCTGTTTTTAGCGGGGAGGTGTTATGGTGCTGGGTGTGGAGGCTATTTTTGTCCACCAGATGCTGTTGTCTCTTTTCCAGGGTGGAGTCTAGGAACAGGTGCAATGAGTTACCTGATAAGTCCTGGATTGAGCAGGTTTATATAAAGGCCCATCTCCCCAGAGTTTTGGCCTCTCCTCACCAGCACCTTGATTTGTTTCAGTTGATTTTTTCTGATTTATTGTTCTTTGCTTTTCTTTTTATTTCCTTTTCTTATTACATATTTTTATTTTGTTACTTTGACTTAAATAAATAATATTTTTTGTTTAAATCTTATCCTCATATGGCCTCCCCTTCATGTTACCCTGCCTTGTGCTGGGTGGTTTGTAACAATCTCAATTGTGAGGACACTTGGAAGGCAGCCTCGTTTTGCAGCCTTCGTATGCCATATTGTGGAGGATGCACCAGGTGTATCCTCCGTGGCCTTCAAACGCTCACAATCATTTGCACATGTCCCAAATTATTTAAAAAAAGGGCTGTGTGACCATGGAGGCGGAAACCTTTATGACGCAGCTTACTTTTTCTCTCTCTGCATTTGCAGCAATGACAATATGTAGAAAACTAGTAGTTTAGACAAAAACAACAAATTTGAAGGTACAAAATAAAATATATTTAAATTAATTAATAAAAGGGCAATTATATGAAAAGTTTATATATTTTACAAGTCTGTTGTTCTGTTTTATATATATATATATATATATATATATATATATATATTAAAGGGTTTAAATATAAATTGTCACATCAGTGTTGCAAAATGTAGTATATAAAGGCATTTTCTTTGAGAGACTTTAGCTTTTTGCTAAAATAATTATGGGATTAAGGACATATTTCTCATTTTTGAAGTATATGGGTTTTCTAAACAAAGTAAAATATCACATGGTTGTAAGCTTATGGTTCGCCATGCACACTTACTAGACCGTCTCATTCTAGCCTCTGAAGGACTGGTCTAGGAAGGACACAGCCTTCCTAGTCTGCAGTCTGCCGTTTGAGAAGTACCTGACGTGTAAGGAAACAAAACTGCAATGTTCCCATTAGCTGAGCAGGTGTTCATCTGTCACCAGAGATGTCTCCAGGCAATCCAATTGATAAACAATGCTGCAATGCTAGCATCTGTGTTACAAGTGTACAATTATCAAAATAGAGTATAATTTTACCATGTTTTATACACCTGTTTCTGCCAGTGTTTGTTAAACAAGCTATAATATCATGTAATGAAGGAATTTTGACTAATTTATCGATATTATTAAAAAAACAAAGTGAATGATTATCACTTACTTTGTATATCTCCCCAGGTGCCGACATGTTTGTGTGATGTCACGCACCTGCATCTTGGTGAAATCAGAGTTGAAAATTTCTGCACGTGTTTCCAAGTTGGAATTCCGACTTCAAGTGGCATTCCATTGCATTTTTCCTAGTAGGAAAATCCGACTTTCTGAGTTGAATGGAATCAAAGTTTTTCTAGCAAGTCAGTCCACTGTCAGCCATCTTTGGAACACTCTCAGGAGGCTATTTCATGTCATGCCAGTGCAGCTCTTATCTTCTTGAATGGAGAAAGACCAAAACCTCATAAAAGGTTGGTCAAGATTTCGATCAAAGAACATATTTCAAATCAGCAATAAAACAATACTGGAATCATAAATTGCAAATCTTAACCTCATAATACACTAAACAACGCAATTTTCACAGCTTGTATAGCTAATGCACATGCACATTCTAGAGTTGATTGACAGGTGATGTCTGTATCTAAAAAGGTGATTGGCTCTTTTAATTGTAAGGTGGGACTTCCTTTCTACATCCGTTGACCATTGGGCACTCAGAGCTCCTTGGTTGAGCGTTCCAATTTCTCCCATTAATTTTAATAGAAGTGGCCCATCTCTGCTAAATATTCTCTGATGGAATGTAGCATTAATACCCTCCTTCATCCCCAGCTCCTGTCTTCCAGACCTGGTTTCAGTACTCATTCGTTATTTGCTCTCAATTCAGAATGTTATCTACCTTAAGTATCTCCAATTTATTTTACCCTCTTATGTATCAAGTTGTGTATTTCATTGTCCATTATTAAGCAATTGACATTGATACCATGTTGTAATAAACTGTAAATCTGCTGGATCTGTACTGTTACCCCAGGTGGTTAGATTCGCTGCTCTCTCAGCACTATCTATGCAAGGCTGCATGAATGGGTGGGGAGGTTTTCCCAGAACAGAACCATACTGCCAACACTAACATATTGCTTCAATTGTCAATAGATTATATTTAACGAAATGGTCCTGACTGAAGTAATATTAATATTAAAAATATAAATTTGTTTGACATTGACATAACCCAGCTCTGTGCTAGACACGTTATTTGCCGCCATCTTGAAAATTATGCCAAATGACAATTCACACTAAAGCTGGGGTTGATCGATTTGCCCCTAGTTTCCAAGCCAGATGTCCACCCTCAAGCATTCAAGTAGCTATTTCCAATTAAGTGTGGGAATTCAACAGAACAGAACACAACTTAAGATGAGGTTTAGTTGGCAGAGGATCTGAATCGGTACCTGTACATATGCATATTTTAATATTTATCATTTCCTGCATTCCATAGAGAGGACGACAGAAACTAGCAATCAGCTTAAAGTTTGCACAGTTATTAAACTTTTAAAAAGACTGCAGTTGAGGATGTTTTATACATGAGGCATTTACAGCTCTAAGCCTCGACCCAGGTATGGCACTTGTCAGTGAGCATAAATCACTCATTTCAGATTAAGTAATGTGGCACCTGATACTGATGAGCCAGACAGGCCAGCATGACAGTTGCTCTTCCTCACCACAGGGCACCTACTTTACTTCAAATGTTTAAAGCTGTCTGTATTGACAAGAAAGAAGTGCATTTATTCTGGTAATGTGTCCAGGAAGTGCACTGATGAAAAGATTTCTCTGCAAAGGGTCTGCAGCTGCACAAAGGAACAAGAGATTGCGAGAGTAAAATGGGTGCTTTTGCCGAGACTATTTGCCCACCATATCAAATGGCACCAGACAGGTTTTCCTCTCTCGGTGAAAATTAACCTCCATTAAAAATGAGTGTGATACTTATGCATGTAGCTATCCAAATTCAATTTTCTGTGGATAATTCTAACGTGGTGCACGCATAGCAAGAATATATTTGCATGCATACACAAGGAGAGGAGAAAGACCTGAATTGAGAACTCCAGTCAAGCTTATTACCCTCATGCCAAGAATGTGCCGGCTAGAAATTAATCATATTTTTGCTTCGGGTTAGAATACTGATTTTGATCTTTTTGAGTGGGTTGGGGAGACTTTTATTGTCCAAACAGAAATTCCCTCTGTCAAGATAATGGCATAAAATATAGTACCTACCTACACCTGTACATGTGTCCACATGGTCTCATGACTTCAGGAAGATAAAAGCTAATTGTCTCATTGGGAACACTGGCTCATTGGCTCCATGTCACACAGGTGTCTCATTGGTTGAGGGAAATGAGTGTTAAACAATGATGAACCTTCACTGTTTCTTTGGTTGTGTGAATTTTAGGCCTTTTACGAAGTTTGTGCTTGTGAGAGTGTTGGACTCAAACTGTAGACTGATCACTATGTCAAGCAGATGGGCTTAGCTGTAATTAAAATGTTCAATTTCAAACGTGATAAGCATTGTGTTTTAATGGAAAGTAAGAGATTCTCAGCATTTATAAATTATTCTCTCTGGGAGGATCTAATGTGTTAACATTAGGTAATTATTACAATTACAGTTTCATGTAATATATGTTCTTTAGACACATTAGTAGGTTGAGAGCCCACTGTAATTTTCTAAATGTGGATCTTGTATCCACTAACTATACCATTAATGGCGTTATAATTATGGTGAGAGATTAAGCTAAGTGATGAAGTGTTTCTCAGTAGTGTCAAACTTGTGTCAGAAAATTAAACTTATCAGAAATTATTTTATTTTATTTGTGTTACTGTATTGATGCATTTGTGTTCTCAGTTGATTGTGAAAAGAGTTGTTCTTAATATAAATTGATTTGCCTTATTCTAAATATGTAGCTTACATGGATTGCTAATTATTTGTGATGTTTTAAATAGTCTAAGATAGGTTAATATCCATGTATTTAGCCTTTAGTCCAAACCTATTGTTGTACCTATTGTTGTCTTATAATGTAGAAAAGTGCAACCATATATCAGACTGACCCTTTAGAAATATCACTAGAAAAAAATACAGTAGAAGGCGTAACAAACCACGCACAATATGCACTTTTATTCTCCTTCTCTCTGATCCATCACTGCATACAAAAATGCCTTTCTTCATTTCCGCAAACCTTGTACATTTGATCACAACAGAGAACGAAACGGTCCAAATTTTAGATTTCTCTTTGAAGCCTGCTGATTTGCACCCTCTATGAGTTAGGGATGAATTATACATGTTCTCTGTGCTGTCATAATTAAGCTTTAACACACCTTTCATTTTATCTTTTTGAGTTGAAAAGTTAGGCTTGCTTTCTTTTGTTTCTTTCATTTTATCCTTTTTTTATTTTCACTTTCTTTCTTTCTTTGTTTTTTTTTTTTTTTGTGTGTGTGTGTGTGTTTGTTGTTGTGCCTTCCAGCCAAGAAAAATAAAGTTCTTCATGCTCTCTATGCTCATTAATGAACCATTTATAATGATTTTACAGATTTAATATCAACCTCTCATTCTGGAAAAAGAAAAGGGAGAGAAGAAAAAAAATGTATACTGATATAAACTGATATATATTAACAGTGTGAAATAATATAAAGTAAAACCAATTTTCCTCTGTTTAGCCCTTACATTAGAATGAATTAATGAGCTACATCTTTGTGTGGAGACCAGGACTCAATATACAGTGTAAACCAGCCTCACTGCCTTGAATCTATTGCTCAAAGTTGTGAAACCAGGGCAAGTCAAATATCAAATCGAGAAGTCACCCTCTATGAAATTAGATTGGAATGAAAGTGTTATTGTCCATGACAAACAATCACGTTTAGCTCTGTGGGAGACTTAGATGGGGATGACTTCTGCTTTGATTGTTTATTTTTTCCCTAACTACTTTTCTTCTTCTTCCTGTCCCTCTTCTTCTTTGACTGTGTTCAGCATAAAAGATGTGCTCTTCTGAGAAAAAGTCACTTCGGTGCTATAATTTAAAACTTGGCATACTGCTCGAGCTAAATTGAGTTCTTAGAAAATGTGCATATTTAACATAAAGTTTGGGTGCATGCCAGCAAAGTTTTCAGGTTTTGACATGCTGAACAATTATAAATTGTATGCTTTGTATGCTAAAATGTTAAAATATTCTCTCCTAACCCAGCTTTATAAGCAAAGACAGCTATTTGTAGGTTAATTCTCAAGGTAGTAAAACATTGATCTGTTTGTCTGAGAATCCTTATCAGCCAAGCATAGCATCATTGGCTAAACCAATGGCGTGAGTTTGAGGTGGGACAATCTGTTCATCCATCTAATGGAAGTTGGAGGGAGTACTCAGGAAATCTTTTTGTAAATGGTTCTTATTTTTTTGCATTTACATTTGGTGACACTACTGGCGCAGAAATCACACACTGCAGCTTTAAAGCGTTATACAATGTGGACTCCACTTGATTTCAAATTGTTTTCTAACCCAAAGGTAATCAGTGGATATTGGGTCAGTGTGAATCTTATGATCCATTACATATGGGCATACACACACTGACACACTCTACTATGAACAATTCCCATAAACTGATATTGTAAGTGCAAGAAAGAAGGACGGAATGGTGGGGCTCTACATTGTGTTTATCACTCCAGCTAATTGAGTCTAATTACAAATCAATTTATCTGCCTTCTATCTCATTCACTGGATGACATTCAATCAGTAAGTTCCAAGCCAGGCCCCCATACCTCTCCTCAGCTGAAGTAATGGAGGACTGGAATTAATGTTGGATTAGGGTGGTGACTCCTCTGCCAGGGCCGCAAGTGCTTTGATGACACCACGCAATCGTAATGGGCTTTTCACGGTGTGCACACCTAATCATCCATATCAAACCCCTTTCAGAAAGGCAAAATGGAGAGCCAGAGCCTCCCTTATTTATTTGATTTCTTTCACATTAAATTATATGGGATTTAGAAAAGGGATTACATTTTTACACTTGTAAGAAGCCTTAGCCACTTAATTAAGATTGAAAATAATACTGCAATTATTTTGTCCTTCTACTTCTTTCTTTCTGAGGGCAAATCCATACAGCCATTGAGTGTTTAGCTAATTAGAAGGTAACAAATTTACACTTTGAACAGACTCCAACATGTCTATAAAAGCATATACTGGCTTAGTTACAGTGTGGCAAGTATTTATTTGTAAATTCTGTCTTTTGTTTCTCATTCATAGAAACCCTGTAGTTAAAAAGGGCTTTTACAAAAATTGTAAAGTGTAATTTAAATTTATAGCATTGAAGAGTAATAACGTAGATGTATTTTTATGATCAACATCATTACTCTGTAACAAAACATTGTGAGGTGCCTACAGAGGAAGCATTTCAAGGCATTATTGGCACACTCCTGATGCGAAGGCTGTTCAAAAAGTAGGCAGCATGAATATGAATAATACAAAACATATTTATTTATAATTAAAAAAATATATAATATATTTAACCTTTTCACATGTAGGAAATTAGCAACTTTGTGGCAGGGTATATTTACAACTGCCAGCACTCATCACCAATAATATGTAAGAATTGTATAATAGAATTAGTTTAGGACTCTTGGCTGCGTTTGATCACTACTATATGAAGGATAAATGACAAACAATCAGATTAGAAGTATTTGAATAAAACACCAGCACTGTCCAGCAAAAGTCTGGAGGTGTACTTGCGTTTTGTTGCATATCTTTGCGTTGCTTTAGTTCTTTGTCTGGGTTCGTAGAAAGTTCTGGTTGTTCCGTCAATGTTTTGGACCTCTGTTAAGATCATAGACGCCGGGTAGTTTGGTGCTGGAATGATCAGGTGGGGCTTTGAAGCGAGGACTCCGACGAGAGAGACTCACAACTCTTTGATACGTGTGTGAGTCATAGCGCAGAGAAGAGAACTCTTTTCGGAACTTTGCGTTCCGAGCTTTCCTGAACTCTACATTGTGCAGAACCTGGGCAGAGGGGCGCAGAAGCAAAGCCAGCTGAAGAAGGGCTAAGAGCCCAGAGGGAAGAGGGCAAGAGAGCAAAAAGAGGAATAGGCAAGAGCGGAAGAGCGTTCATCCTTGGCGGGGAGGTTTTGTTGAGTTCAGGTTGACCACACCCCAAAGGTGCACTGAGCCAATCAGAAGTGTCTTTTCAGATACCATGTGATCATCTCTCTATCCCTTCTTCTGAAGGTAATTAATGAGTCTATATTCTTAAGATTTGTCAGTTTTCCAGCTCAGAAGTGAACATACGTTTATCCTGATTTTTATATAATGTAATTGGTGTAAGAGACATACCATCTGTTAACATCAACATTCTATACATAAACAGGCAAGCATTTACATATGAAACATGACATACTTTCTCTTTATGGTTACTTTACTACACATTAGCATTTGAATATATATTATTATAAATTGTATAATTGAGCATCATGTATGCACAAGATCAGAATAATGCATTCTATTATTCTAACCACAGTTAGGCATCATGAGATGCATCTTAGCATATTAAAATTAGGTTATGTGCGTTCAGAAGTGTAGAATGATGATACAATGGAATATTTGTTTAGTGTTGTGGCTCATAATATATGAATATGAGCCACAACTGTAAAAACCCAAGAAAAGTTTGTTTTGTGCCTTTGGAGATGATAGAAAAGCACTATTTTTGGTCCGGCTAAAGAGAGTTTTCAAAAGTTCAGATCCAGTGAGAGTCTGTTCAATCTCTCTGTCTTGGATGAGTTTTAGCATGTAAGGATTATACTGACCATCACCTCTGCCCTTTAGGGTGAGGGTCACCTTGCTGAGATGGCTAAGACGGCCGTAGCAGTCATGTGATGACCATTAACATGAGTTTTTTCTGGTCTTACTACAGAAAATAGAAGGGGGTGTAAAAGGCAGCTTTGTCCTATCCTGGACAATGTTTCCTTTGTTCAGTGACAGTTACATTGGCCAGATGCAGGTCAGCTTAGACTCCTTGATGCCAGTCCGAATTCCTGGCTTCTTAATGCTTAGAGGAATTTCCAGGGCTTATAGGCTATCTTGGTGTAATTCTGTCTTAATTATTCTTAATTTCCTTCTGCCTGGCTGCTTCGATCCAACACATACATTCCATTTTTCTGACTGTCACCCCCACCCGCGTGAGTTTTTTTATGCACTTGAAATTAAATGTAACAACATGTAACTGTCTAAATTCCATCCTGGCACAACAAGCCAATCACAAGGTATTTTGTAGTCACGTGACACTTCGCAGCTGGCACGCCACGAGGACAGAGTGTAGGTGAGTAAACTAGGACATGTTTAGGTTTATTTTCAATTCAAAACCTCTAAAAATTTGAAATATCTATAAGCTATAATAAACATATTAACCAACAGTTTATGTTGCCATTATTTTCACTTTACTTGAGCCTTGCATTTCACTGGTTTGTGAGATTTTACAGCCGACGCACATGGGAGGGCTAAACATTGGTGAGTAAATGTTAAGCTTCATTTTCACTTTAAAACCTCCAAAAATCATGCATAGACTATAACAGATGCACGACTTGATGTTTGTCCTACATATACAGCCTTGTAATTCATTATGACATTAATTTTGTCGTACTGTAAAATGCCATCATGCCCTTTTACTGCCTTTGTAATCTATTTGGCAGTGCTCTACTTAGCACATTGCAGCATTTATTACTGTTTATTTTGTTGTGTTCACTCATGCTCACTTTGATGAAAAGATATTGTTTTAGGATGTTTTAAAAGGATATATTTTTCAGCTAAAGATACGGTAGGATTGCATTTGTATTGATAATAGTATTGAACATAATATTACAGCAATGAAGCCAGACATTGTCTTTATTCACGATTAGCTGCTCATATGTTTCACCATGATGGGAAAAATCCTATGTGATGTAAAATATCATACAGCGTTGCTTTGATAGAGACATATGTGAATTCAGTGTTATTATCATACAGCATTGCTTTGTTAGAGACATATGTGAATTCAGTGTTATTAAAATAATGGTAAAGAATTTTCATAAACAATTTCAGTAAATTAAATATGACATTTTTTTTTTTTTATTAAATTTATCAATAACAATAAAATATTATGATGGTAAGTAAATAATATGAATAAATATTAACATTGCCTTCTCATTTGCAGTCTCAGTAAGTCTTTAGTATGTGGTATTCCACAAAAACTTGAGCTAACACAAAAGGGAGTGTTGCACAGCTCTCATGTACTTGGTGAGCACCTTACTACTTTACTACTCTGCTTTCTCTTTGGTCATTTTGCAGGTGATCATGGTCATTCTCATCCTATGTTCCCCCACAGTACCAAAGGCCCTGTAACATTGCTGGGAGAATGTGGGACTGGTATACCAGTATCCTTCCTCACATAATGCAGGTCATTAATAAGGTCAATAAGATCATTATTACAGACATAGAGATCCCAGTGGTGAATATCTGTGGTGGATCCAATATAAATATACATGTCTTGCAAATACTCAGTGTGCATGTCACACACAAAAAAAAAAATAATGTGAAATCTGTTTCTTTTTGCAGGTATAAACTGATGAAATGCCAGCCTACCCTTCCACTTCGTCAATGATTCATCCATGGAGAGTTATTTTTATGGAATAATAACACGCTGAAAGGAGTGTTATTCACTTGTAAGTTGTAAATGTCCTGAGTCTGCATGATGTGAAGTACTATGTTACTTGGCTTTGCTTTATCAAGAGGCATAAAGAATGACATATTGAATAATAATGAAATGTTAACAGTTTTATTACAGTTATGGTTAAACAAAAACACACATTTCATAGACCATAGTAATTTCAAATAAGAACTACTTACAAATTTCATTAAAAAAATAAAATAATATATATATATATATATATATATATATATATATATATATATATATATATATATATATATATATATGATGGATAATGTGGCTGTTGAGAAACACATTGTCGAGTAGGTAAAAGAAAATGTTCTTATACTATTTTGTGGTCTTTCTTGCACACTCAACAAAGCTTTTCATCATGTCAGCTTTGTCAGCAGCTCCCATCTTTTTGTTGTACTCTATGACACAGAGTAGCTTTATCTTCCTGTCCCCTGTGATGTGGTCTGTCTTCTCTGTGGCAGATATTGTGGACTGTGGTAAGCATATAGACATCCCTCTTGTCATGCCATTTCATTGCCAGTTGATTTCCATTTGCCATAAATTCTTCCTGGCCCTTGGTCATTTTGCTTGTAAAGGCTGGCATCCCCTTTCTGTTGGCACATACAGTCCCACAGACACCTGTGCCAAGAGACAAGAGGTGCTGGAACAGGGTGGGACTGCTGCACCAGTTTTCCACATAAAGAACATGCCCCTTCTCTAAGTAAGGGGTCAATAAGGACATGATGATGGACCCAGAGATCCCAAGGTTCAAAAGCATGGGGTCTGTGCTCCAGTACTCACAAAGTGAGTTCCTTTTCACAATTGCCATAAGGACAACTGTCACAAAAAATGAGTACATCTCATTGATATTAGTTGGAACCCACTTTGCCAGCTTTCCTTTCACTCCAGGTGGTTTGTTTCCTGCACAATCTCCTCAACAAGCTACTCTGTCATAAACATTTTAAAACACTGGACCTCTGTGGGGGATGCAGGTAGGGTCTGAACTCCCGAATTTGCAGGATAAAAAAATCCTGAGGTCCAGGAGGGGTACAATTACTGGTAGAATTCCAGTAGGAAGCTTACCTCCTCCACCTCCCTTGGTGTTGTGTGTGCAGGCATAGGAGCAGTGGCTGAGGCATCTTCATCCTCAGCATCAAGGGCTTGGAGGTTTGGGGGCATCTCCTCATCTGTGACACTTCCCTCATTGTCAAAATCTCCCTCATCCTCATCAGAATTAAAAAATATTTCTCTGATCTCCTCATCTGTAAATTGTTTTATTTTTAAAGCAGACATCTTTTTCTGTGGAAATTGTGTAAATAAAATGGTAAATAAATCAAATTAACTCAAGTTGTGCGTGTAAAATAGATGACGAGCTCCGATGCGTGGCTGAGGTAAAAGTGACGTGCCGTGATGTCACTTGTCACCGGGGGAAAGAGTAGAATAGTGATAGACTATGGCCATAGCCATGATTTTTTTTTTTTTTTTTTTTTTGCAGACTTCAGAGTCCAAAGCCTGTCTGATAATATATATTTATACACAGATTCACAATTAAAAATAATTAACAACATAATATGTTTCATGTGAATAAAACATTGCGTTTTAAAAGTAATTGTTTTTTTCGCTGTTGTTATTGACACAAGTGTGTAGCTATGTGCTGGAAACTTGTATTCTAATACTTCTGTGTTTATTTGAATACAATAAACATATCCTGTGGTTGAAAAGACTGTTTTAGTCAGCTGTTTTAGACATAAATGGGAAGCGCTTCGCCAGTCCCTCTCTCTATAGCAACGGCAGCTATACAGCAACGCGAAAGCAGATTTGGTGAGTTTCTCATCTAGTTATGCTTCTGTTATACACAGTGTGTGGATATGAACAGTAAACTTGTATTCTTTTGTTTGTTTCAGTGGCGAATTCTCAGGGCCAGCAAAGCCTTCTCTGCTGGCCTAACATGCCAAATAAATAAATATTTTTCATCCTTTCATTCTCAGTCACCTTTTTGCCTATGTATTTTTATGTATCGCTTTACACTCTTAATTAATCTACAAACAAATAGAGAAAAACGAAAAGTTTATCCAGTCAGAATTTATTCCTTGATGCTTACAAGCGAAGTGTGATAACTGTTTCACTAATCACATGCCCGAAGCAGTGTGTGATTTTGAGCTCCACCCCCTCAGACCTTCAGAATTTCTTCAGAATCCCTCAACAGTGCAAATGAATGCACATCTAATGTCAGATTGTCAGATTCATCAGCCAATCAGATTGATTTATTTGTTCTTGGTGGGTGTGATCTTTAGGATATGTCCCGGTCGAGGCCTTCTAGCTGGCCTTGAGTGATGCAATCACTCTTTAAGTGTCGTAATTTGAAAGCGAAGTGCGCAAGATCTTGCTGTTGAGTCGACTGTCATTACTGCCGCTATCGCCATTGAGAAAGAGATCCTTATGGATTTAAAAACCTGAGATGTTCTGCATGATCGTGTGATTGATTAATTAAACAGGAAAGGAGGGCTAATTTTCACTTCAAGTAAATTGGTAAGTGCTTTTTGCATTGTTATAGCAACATCAGAAGTTTTATAAGTGTAAATTAGGCTGCTTGAGCATTCAGTGTCAGATCAAGTTTTGAAAAGTAGTGCTACGTTCCATTCAACTCGGAAAGTCGGATTTTACAACTTCCTACTATGAAAAGTGCAATGGAATGCTTAGAAACATGCTAACTTAAAACTCTATTAATGTTAATTGTTGGTCAAGTCTCCCATATGTAGTCACATATAAACAGTCACATATGAGGTACTAAAGTTTTGCAAAACAGTCATGTATGAGGTTCTAGAGTATGCCAAAACAGTCACGTCTGAGGTTCAAGAGTGTTCCAAAACAGTCATCTAAGAAGTACTAGAGTGTTCCAAACCAATCGCCATCAGTGTACTAGATTGTTACAAAAAAGTCATATATGAGGATCTAGATTGTTCCAAAACAGTAACATCTGAGGTTCAAGAGTGTTCCAAAACAATCACCTTCGAGGTACTACAGTGTTCCAAAACAGTCACATCTAAGGTTCTAGAGTGTTCCAAAACAGGCATATATGATGAGGTACTAGAGTGTTCCAAAACAATCACGAGGTACTAGAGTGTTCCAAAAAAATCACCTATGAGGTACTAAAGTGTTCCAAAATCATCACCTACGAGGTACCAGAGAGTTCCAAAACAGTCACATCTGAGGTTCTAGAGTGTTCCAAAACAGTCAAGTATAAGGTACTAGAGTTTTCCAAAAATGTCACGTCTGAGGTTCTAGAGTGTTCCAAAACCGGCATATATGAGGTTCTTGAGTGTTCAAATACAATCACCTATGAGGAACTAGAGTGTTCGAAAACAGTCACGTCTGAGGGGCTAGTGTGTTCCAAAAAAGTCACGTATGAGGTTCTATGATGTTAAGGATACTGCCTATGTAGACAGTAGGCTGCGAGGTTGCTCACTTGTTTTTTTTTTAATAAAGCTCATCAATTTAGGGAGATAAAAAGTTCTAGGAATTTAAAGAATTCTGTCCATCTCTTCATATGAGTTTGTGAAACATAACTTGGCTGGGTTGCTGACTAAAGCATCATAAACAAGCTGTCAGAAAGAGTATACAAACAGATGTTCCTGCTGATGGAGTTTGCAAGTATGCAAGTATGAGGTACTAGAGTGTACCAAAACAGGCAAATATGAGGTACTAGAGTGTTCCAAAACAATTATCTACGAGGTACTAGAGTGTTCCAAAATAATCACCAATGAGGTACTAAAGAGTTTCAAAACAGTTATGTCTGAGGTTCTAGATGTAGTATTAGGTTCTATATGGTAGTATTACATTACATAGGTTATATGTGTTGAACATATATTGAGTGTATTACGGTTCTAGACTTAAAATAATAAAGTGTATAAAAGTTATGGCTGGCTGTCGTCTCGTCTCCATAATGAAGGTTATCGTTTTACCTATTAAACAACAGAACTCTAGAGTGTTCCAAAACAGGCATATATGAGGATCTATGATGTTTAGGATAATGCCTATGTAGGCAGTAGGCAGCGAGGTAGCTCACTTGGTTTTGGAAAAGAGCTCATCAATTTAGGGAGGTCAAAACCAAGTTCTAGAAATGTAAAGAATTTTGTCCATCTCTTCGGATGAATTTGTGAAACTTAACTTGGCTGGGGAGCTGACTAAAGAATCATAAACAAGCTGTCAGAAGAAGTATACAAACAGATGTTCCTGCTGGTGGAGTTTGTGATGCAAAGTGCAGCAGTGAATAAAAGGTCTGTCAGGGCAGATGGGAGTACAGGTGCTGACTCAACATCTACTTGCTACTCCTTCCTGCTGGACAGAGATTCATCATCAAGATGGATTTATAAGAACTTGAATAGACAGAATCTCTATCTCTTTTTTACCCTGTATTTTCTGTCACACCTTTTCACTTTCGCTGAGAAGGGAAACAGAATGGTTTCCTCTGATAATTTACACTTCACTTCACATTCCACTTCTAAATACTGCTTATGACGTCTAGTAAATGACGTCTGTTCCAAAAAAGCTTAAAAGCTTAAATTTAGCTTCCACTTACGATGGTTAAAAGCTGCAAAAATGCGTAAAAGTAATGGATTCAGTGCTCAGCCGTACCTTTTTTATGTTGTTAAAGGAAATCATCAGAGACAAAAAAAAAATAATTAAAAACTATTTATTTATTATTTTTTTTTTTACCATTGACTTAGTATCCTTAAGATATCAGATGTCTACAAGCTACAGTCCACAAGTCTTCTGGGTTTTTTATATAGCTACATATTAACAATGTAAGGTAAAAGAAAATACAACCTAAACTACATTAAAAATGTGATCATAAGTAAATCACGCTGCTTTCATTGTTTATGCATTTACAAAATTGCTTTTAAAGAGATGTTTGTCTACTTTTGTATGATAAAGAATTATGGTACTGTCACATTCTTTCTCCCTCATGTTTCCCTAGGACTCTTATTTTGAAGTTTTCTCCTGGACTACATCTCCCATAGTGCACTGTCCTCATCACTTCCAGCTGTTCCTCACCTGTCTTCCATCCTCTCAGTTCCTTTTGTGTATAAATACCCTCCAGTTTTGTTCATTGATTGTAAGTTCTCATCCATGTAGCACTTGTGTTAGTTTGTTGATTTGGTTTATGGTACTCCCATGTTGTCCTATATCTTCATTAAAGCCTGAAAATAGATCCATCACCTCTTCTTCACTGCCACAATCTGTGATGGGTACCATGTCTGTGTCCTAAAGCAAAACCAGTTGAGAGCCATTGCTTTAGATAATGAGTTAATTTAGTTTCCAAACAGTACTAGTCTCTAGTTACGACACTAGTAGCTTGCTTTTTTTATTTATTTATTTATTTTATTTTTTTTCAGCATTAAATCAAAATTAACAAACCATTCATACCTTCTACACTTACCACTAACTCACATTTTTGTTCTACAATGGCTCATACTAGAAGGTTGTATTCAACCAAAAAGCCATGAGGTTACTTCACACTTGGTGTGCAGTCAGCCTGTCATATTCAGAAAAGAGAGGGGACGTTAGAGGAGGGGAAACATGTTCTCCTTAAGGGGATATGAAATGGAAAAGGTCAGGCTTCTCATCCCTGGCAGCTGGTATTTGCAACTAAGTCCTCACTCATGACTTCAGTGGAAGCTCAGTGTACAACCAGGCGAGCTGAAATGCTCAAACTAGTGCTGGAAGCTTTCTGGGAGCCAAAATACAATGCAAATAACCAAAAAGTTGTCTGGGACTGTCAGTTTTTCAATATCCAAGAGGTATTTCCAGTTTCCTCCAGAATTGAGGTGATGATTAAAGTCTGATTGACTCTTATGCCAGAAATGATGTGGAAGTGAGGGCATTATACTTGTTTATTTTCTGTCTGTTATTTATTTTTTAGCACATAATAAGATGGATGTACTTCACAGGGGCCATCATGTTTTCTGTTCAGTGCATTTAAAGTTTTTAAGTATTCGAGTCATGGATCATTAGTTAGACTAGTCACTTTTTGATTTTTGTAAGTGGCAGAATTGGAAAATTGGCTCTGAGGAGAGTCTTGAGAAAGCTTATACCATAAATAATTGTTTTAATTTCCTTAATCAATATTTACTTTTATGTGGAGAAACAAATATATATACAATTAAAGGAAATGGTGAATAAGGCTGTCAGTCCAACATTCTCCCTAACATCTCCTTCTGTGTTCCATGGAAGACATTGTCATACAGGTTTTGAACAACATGAAATAAATGAAGCAAACTTAAACAATCTTTATGGGTCTGACATGACTCAGATGGTTCAGCTAAGCAAGGTTTTTGACTGGACAATTCATCATGGTTCCAGATCGCCTTTAGACTAGAAGCGATATTTATCGTCTAGAATTATCTTTAGTAATCAACATGTTTCTAGCCTATTGATAAAGTGTTTTTGTTTACATTTTGTGGAAATTAATCAGAGTTATCATCTCTGGCATGGGTGGCAAGAAAGACAACCAAAACTTTGAAATGACTATTTCTCTGCTTATGATGAAAAATATTTCCATTATTTGATAGTCAGCCCATTTATACTTAACCATAGCAAACAGTATTTGTAAACTGCACTATGCTGAGGTACATTGTTTGTTAGTTTTTGGTAGTATTGTATTTTAAGGAAAATATAAAATTGGTTTATTAAGACTTTTACATTCCCTACATTTTCTCTCAAGGGCTTACCCCTTAACCTCCATAAAATGTATGTCTGTATGAAAAATGGCTCATCTTTCCTCAGTCACAAGGCCTCCTCTTTCTCTCTCTCTCTCTCTCTCTCTCACTCTATATATACAGTTGTGCTCAAACGTTTGCATACCCTGGCAGAAAATGTGAAATTTTGGCATTGATTTTGAAAATATGACTGATCATGCATATCTTTTATTTAAGGATAGTGATCATATGAAGCCATTTATTATCACATAGTTTTTTGGCTCCTTTTTAAATCATAATGGTAACAGAAATCACCCAAATGGCCCTGATCAAATGTTTACATACCCTTGAATGTTTGGCCTTGTTACAGACACACAAGGTGACACACACAGGTTTAAATGGCAATTAAAGTTTAATTTCCCACACCTGTGGCTTTTTAAATTGTAATTAATGTCTGTGTATACATAGTCAATGAGTTTGTTAGCTCTCACATGGATGCACTGAGCAGGCTAGATACTGAGCCATGGGGAGCAGAAAAGAACTGTCAAAAGATCTGCGTAACAAGGTAATAGAAATTTATAAAGATGGAAAAGGATATAAAAAGATATCCAAAGCCTTGAAAATGCCAGTCAGTACTGTTCAATCACTTACTAAAAAGTGGAAAATTTTGGGGATCTCTTGATACATGGTCGAGTTGCCAGAAAGAAGCTTTTACTGTGCCAATGCCACAAAAAAGCCCGGTTACAATATGCCCGACAAAAACCTTGACATACCTCAAAGCTTCTGGCACACTGTAATTTGGAGTGACGAGACCAAAATAGAGCTTTATGGTCACAACCATACTGCCCTACAAAGGCAAAAGACCTTAACTCGCTAGAGTGTGGAACTGAGAAAAATGACTTCAAAGTTTTTTTAGTTGTCCAGCTAAATGTATTATAGGTAGGACACTGAAAATCTGGCAATTAGATGTTTTAGTAATGAAATTTATCTACATAAAAAAATCTTGAGCTCAAACTTTACTTTTGACCCCTATTTTGAAGTTACTGTACTCTGCCTTTGTATTGTCTGCAAAAAGTGAGAATTCATGCCAAGGCAAAAGGCAGTAACTTCCACATTATCAATATTTTGTTGCTGATCGCTATTTACAAAATCATTATAGTAACACCTGT